>NC_136484.1:50398901-50423901 GCF_053919585.1 Euprymna scolopes
ATATGTGTGTGTGTGTGTGTGTGTGTGTGTGTGTGTGTGTCGTAAGTTTCAAAAATATACATAGCAATTAAGCTACACAGATTTTTCTGTTTCATCCTCATGAGGATTCATCCAGCTGTCACATATGCAACACTTGACGAGTCCTCACGAGGATGAAACGCGGAAACTTATGTGAAGCTTAATTACTATATTTATTTTCAAAACTTATTACCTAGCGCTATTTACGTATCAAGCACTGTCGAACCCTATTTTCTATTTATTGTATTTATTTGCTTCTCCACCAAAGCAAATTAGGCACAAGGCCGTTTTTGATGTGGGGTAAAACCAGCTCCCCTAAAAGTAGGCAAAAAGGGGACACTCTGGTTACCAAAAATAATAATTGTCCCAGTATAGAGGGTTTCCCCTCCATTGACTGGTACAAATTATCTTAAGTGCAGCATCTGCAGAACCGATACAACACTTTGATCTTGGCCCAAAGGCCAAGAACAACAGGGTGGTTATTTTCTCCCCTACCGAGCAAATTGATTTCTATGTGTGTGTGTGTGTGTGTGTGTGTGTGTGTGTGTGTGTGTGTGTGTGTGTGCGAGAGAGAGAGAGAGAGAGAGAGAGAGAGAGAGAGAGAGAGAGAGAGAGAGAGCGCTGTCATGTGCAGTGAACTTCCGCACGAACTCATTTTTAATCCTGAGTCGTGCTGGTTCACGTTCGGTTGAGAAGGCCTTCTCTCTGTAAACAAAAGGAATGCGTCCTGGGTTTGAGCGTGATTAGTCTCTGTGATCTTTGAATAATATAACGTTGCTTTATTTTAATCGCTTTTCCCCATTTTTTCTTTTCTTTTTTCAACACAAATCCCTCGATATCGCTTTGAAAAATCGAGGGCGAAATCAATCAGCTAACTCCTCCATTTTTTCTTCTCTTCATCCTGTTAACTTTATTTTAAACGTTTTTAATCATGAATTTAAGTTTTCCCTTCATGGTTACGATATATGAATTTTGTACCCCTCACAGAATCATGATATATCTTCTCTTCTCTTCTCTATATAAATAAAATGAACTCATTTTTTACCCTCCGACTTTGACGTTTATAGGACTGCAGCTGCTTACATTTGGTGCAGCCGTATCATTCACAAACTGAATCACGACATCTGCCGTATGTTATAGACTTATTACATATCCAGTATCTCGCTGATCGGATTTTCCTATATTTTGTCTGGTGAGAGTCCACTGTAAAAATCGGTTATATTTAATGGAAGTAGTAAAGTAAACTCTCTCTACTAAATTCATCTTTCCACCGCCCCTCACTTACACCGTTCCTGACCGTTCACAGGAGACATTTAAAACCGAACACCGGTTAGAATTTATCTAAAAACTGGACTGGACTTACGCTGAAACGAACCACGCTTACTTTGCCATTGGTTAGCATAAACCATATACACAAATTATAAAGCATCTATTTTATTAAAATTAGATTAAAACAGAACACAATCCGTTACTTGGAATTGAATTCACAATTACATTACTTTGATTTCGTTATAACCCGCGTGGTTAGAGTTTTATGAAAACCTGAATTGACATTTACGTGAAACGCACCAAACTTACTTACACAAACACAACTTCCGTTTTGCTCTTTCCTTTCCTTCTTTTTTTCTTTCTTTCTTTCTTTCTTACCTTTCGTTGTCTTTTTCGCTTTTTGGGTGATGGTGGTGGGGCTACTTCCCTAACTTTACACTCGCGTTGGTAGGGTTTTCTAAAAATCAGAACTGCGTTTTACGGGACGGCATGTTTAACATCGTTACATTTTCATTTTCTTTTGTTGTGCTGATGGTGGTGGGGGGACTACTTTCCTATGTTTTCAGTCTACATGATATTTCACTTTTGTAAATCTAATTCTTACCAAACTTCCTTTATAATCTTTCCTTTCGGTCTTTCCTTCTTTCTTTCTTTTCTTTCCTTTTTCTGCTCTTTCCACTGTTAAAACGAAACGAAACGACACAACCTGATATTCCATGTTTTACTTACACTCTATCACTCTACGACTCTTACTTGTGTATCCAACTCTATTTGTGCCACGTTCCTTTACTTTTTCACCGTACCACTTACCAGACGACATTCAGGTAAATAGAGCTTTATATGCGGCGATATTCACGTACATGGACTTCCCTTTTTGTTCTTTTTCTGGGGGGCCGGTTTACGTTACTACACGTTAGCCATGGATCGGGCAATCGCTGTCAGACGATAATACGACTTCTTTTTTTTATTTTTTACTTTTATATTATGCTATCTTTCCACTAATTTCGGAAGTCATACTCAGGGGACGGGTGACTTATTACATCAGTGGTTATTTATTTATTTATTATTTTTATGCAATTTATTACTTCTTTTCCCTTGGTGAAAGTTTCATTAAACCATTGATATGTCAGCAGACGACATTCGAATGGGAAGAAACCGACTACGACGACGACTACGACGACGACGACGACGACGACGACGACGACCACAATGCAGACAAACAGGTTTAATTAAAAAACACATCGTCTGCAACGGATCGCTTACACAAAATAAAATATACCAAAATAATAAAACAACAACAACCAATAAACCAAACTAACACTATTAATTTTTCAAATACTTACATTTTTCAGCGTACGATTCTTGCGGTTATTCAATATTGTTGCATTTTTATTCTTTCCGGTTTGCAGTAGAACCTCTCTTTCTCCACTTTTTATTTCGTTCTTTATTTACTTCCTTTTTTGGGGAGGGGGACATCTACCAATGATTTTAACACACATTTTCCATTGCGTCATGTACGAAATTTTACTTTGTTGTTTTTTGCGAACGCCAATATCATTCGGTTTGGCTCTATTTAATTCATGTTTTGTACTAACAAGGTGTTTTTTTTTACAATGTCTCAGCACTTAACTTTACTAATTAACTCGGAAATAGACCCAGAAAACTTTATTTTTCACGTGTACAAATACTTTTTTTCCCCTTTGGCACATTAAGTTTACTCCTTACTCTTTAGAATACAATAGAAAACTCATAGGAAACCTACAAAAAATTTAGGATAAATCGGCTTGCACAACTAAGTCCCTCATTTTTGCCCGCCCAGTTTTGCACAGTTTACATATTTGGGTCCTTCTGTTGGAAACATCCACAGCAATGTTTTTTTTTTCCACAAAAATTGGCCACTACAAGAACTATGATTATTTCCATTTTTGTCCGCAATAAATAACAAATAAATATACATCATTACCGGTTTATTTCGTTTGCAAAATACAGTCCGATGTTTGCATTTACATAAACTTTACTCCCCTCATATATTAAAACATTGCGTGATCTCAAGTCACGTGATGTTGTCATGGGTGGCATCACACTTTTATTATCTGGTGACTTCTGACAAACGCTTCCTATTGTTCCACGTGGAAGTCCTGCTGATGAGCTCGATGCTTGCATTAAATTGTCATATTTGTGGAAGTACATCAAGACTGTAACCTTATCTACAAACATGCGTGTCCATCTTAATAGTGACCCATTAGCTGATAAATTTGCTTCCATACTTCTACAAATTGGAGATGGCAAAATTCCAACAGACAAACATGGTAAAATTGTAATTACTTCAAGTATTGGATCAATTGTTTCCTCACTCGCAGAACTTTGTAACAAAGTTTACCCAAATATAGCTGCAAATTATACTAATCCTCAATGGCTAACAGAAAGAGCAATTTTAGCTCCAAAAAATGATATGGTACACATCATCAATGACCAACTGCTTGGTGAAATTCCAGGTGAGGAACAAATTTACACTTCCCTAGATTCTACTGTAGATAATGACCATGCTGTACAGTACCCTACAGAATTTTTAAATTCCTTGCAATTACCTGGTATGCCACCACACAAATTAAAACTGAAATCTGGATGTCCAATTGTGTTACTCAGAAACCTTGATGCTCCACGATTATGCAATGGAACAAGATTATGTGTAACACGAATGCAACCTCATGTGATAGAAGCAGTCATATTGACTGGTGTAGCTACAGGCGAATTGGCATTTCTTCCTAGAATACCAATTATTCCATCAGATTCAACAATTCCATTTAAAAGGCTTCAGTTCCCAATAAAATTATGTTTTGCCATTACAATAAATAAGTCGCAAGGACAAACCTTGGCAGTGGTTGGTCTGAACTTAGCTTCTTCTTGCTTTAGTCACGGACAGTTTTATGTAGGATGTTCACGGGTAGGTTCCCCACACAATCTATATATATTAGCACCAGAGGGTAGAACATCAAACATTGTGTATCCAAGAGCTTTATACAAATAGGAAAGCCAATTCTCCCTTCTATTATTATTTATAGTTATTTTTTGCTGTGAATTATCAGCATGGCAGTCTCATAAGTATTGTCCACACTCCACCCATATTCCTGTCAGGTCAATGTTTTAAAACTCTGATAGGAAATTCTTATGGGAAGTTTCTAATCTTTTTCATTATAGAATGTGTACCTTTTTCTATTCAAAATTTAATTTAATACAACCGTTCACTTCTTTCATGTTAAGTTACTTAAAATCACTAAACTCAGTTGCAGTGCTCCGTGGCATAGTGGTTAGCATGCCGGACAATTCACATTATATTTTCACATTCGCGCTGACCTACCGTAGTCTTCTTTTTTTTTTTTTCATAAATACCTAATATGGATTTTCTTGGTGGCCGAGTTGTTAACATTGCATGTTTTTTTTTTCACACTTAATTTTCCAACTTCGCCCCAATACTCCGGGTTTGATCCTTCCTACTTACCTAACATCACTTTTTATTTATTAAACAATCCCCACCCCGGAAACAAACACCCGGGCAACGATTTTTTTTATTCTTTTGTTTTGATTTACTCAAAACCGCACACACCTCGAAACATCCGAGCAACGCCGGGTACCCCTGCTAGTATATATATATATATATGTATATATATATATATATATATATGTGGTAAAACTCGTAATTAGTAAAAACATGAAGAGAGTGCTCAATACTATTGCAGAACAAATATGTTTTATATATATATATGTTTTATTTTTTTATTACCGTTTTATCTGTTTGGTTACATATGTTTCAGATGTTGGACCATGTTTACGATCTAACATCCTCGTAAGATCTCGTAAGGTCTGACGAGGCTGTTAGATCATAAACATGGTCCCTATCTGAAACATATGTAACCAAACAGATAAAACGGTAATAAAAAAATAAAACACACACACACATACATATATATATATATAATTATTTTTTTACTATAATAATTAAATACCTACAGACACTAGTGTTTCATCCTTTTGGGATTCTTCAGTGCAGGGTGTCACGATTACTACCAGTCGAACGATTCGAACCCCGCGACACGAGACATCTCTGGCTCGATTAGCGGAGGCCGTATCCATTCGGCTACTATTAACCGTGTGAAATAGCATTGAATTTTAAACATTTTTTAATTTAAATGTTCATTACGTCAGACAGACAGTGATCAAATCGTTATACGATGATCTACGCATAAGAGCTAAATTGACCGACTTTTTAATTCAACGGAAAGTGCTCAACGATAAGAAACGAATTTCTTAAAGGAGCTGTCATAATTATTTTATTACTATGTGTGTGTGATGATACTTCTCAACCTATGCAAACGAATTTTTTTATTTACAGCTTTGCAATTTAGTATATAGAATAATCAAACATGTGGAAATTTTTTTATCTGTTTTCATCCGGAGAAAACGGTTGCTAAGGAATCAAAATTGAAAAATTGGTTCTGCAGGGGCATCGGATTTTTATCTGTTTGTCAATTTTCTCACGACTGCGCATGCGAGCATCGTTCACATTATGTTAAGAATAAGTAGGTCCTAAAACGCTGTTTAAAATGTGTGAAGTTGGTCTAATGGTTATCGTACTTGGCTAACTGTTTATAAGCTTTAGTTTCAATCTCAGCTCGACTACTTTTCTTTTCTTTTTTACAAGAAGTGAACTTTTTAGAAACAAACATAATACTCGCATGCACATTTCTCAGTTTCTTTCCGTTTTTTTACTTCATTTGTTTGAAGTAATTTAACGTTTAATAACGAGCAACGTTGGATATATCTAGTATATATATATATATATATATATATATATTACATGAAAAGGGCTGTCCCCTTTTCATGTACGTAAAAAAAGAGAATTAGTTAAATGAAAATGATATCAGATAAAAAGATAATCGAACCCTGTAGATAGGTTTTAAATGGAATGTCCAGTTAAATTGTTAATTCTTTTAAAATATTTTATGAATAAAATTTGTCTGGAAAATCTATTCACATTCTTACAAAGAATGCATAATAAAAATATCGGTTAGAGAATTCACAAGAAGGTTAAATTCCTTTGTAAAACAAAGAGAATGGGAAATTTCCTGGTCGTAAGAAATGGTTTCAAAACGTGCAAATCGCGCATGTTTGGAACACGTGAGTTGTGGTTACGTTTGCCAAACATACGTGTGACGTCATGACAGAAATTATTTCTCAATATAGGAATGGGTTCGAAGAGTTAAAGAGGAGAATCAGATTCAGATCAGAGAATCAGAGACGCAGAGAGGATCAGAGCAATTCTCAGTTAGGGTCAAGGGACCCTCTTTGAAGCGGGAGAATTATAAGGAACAATGTAACGACTTTGAATTCCGGAAGTACAGAATAATTTCCGATCGATCGAAGAATAAACTATCATCATGTTTTTTAAACTGCCGTCTTTCTGTGTTCCTCATTCCAACGAGAAAAGATAATGTGTTTAATCATTCCAGTATGTATCAATGTATACCACTTCATCCTCTCATCAAAGTATATGTCTTGCGAATATGAACTCTCTCCGTATAAATGTCTTCAACATGTACCTACTGTCACTCTGTCTCCTCTCTAGATGAATATTTAAAATATGTGTGTTGTCAACTGCAAGGAACATTTAATAATATGTGTACAGGCCGTCACGTAAATAATATGTATCCCCTCTAAAAACGGATATCATAACATACATTAATTTGGTTGCCGGACCTCTTTTATTCAACAGGAATAAATTAAAAACAAATTGAACTTGGTGATACTACGGAAACACAACGAAGAAAGGGTTTTTTTAAAACCAATAACAAAAACAAAGAAAAAATATTAGACGAAAAGGAAAAAAAATGCAGTGTCAAAAGAAAAAAAAAGAAAAGAAAGCTAGACAGATACACATAATGAAAAAAAGGTGTACATTACCACAAAAAGAAAGAAATGTTGATATGCCGCAAAGAAAAAAATAACAGAATAAAAGTCTAAAAAACACACACAAAGAGAAATGTGTGTTTTTGTGAAACATGAAAATATATGATATTTATTGATAAAATTGTTTGTTTTAAAAAATATATGCACACATACACACAAGAAAATAAATCTGTGTCAGTAATGTTATTGTAAATGCGGGTCAAGGCAGATTTTGTTTAAGGTCTGCTGTCAAACATTTTGTAACAATTTTATCTCAAAGTCGAAGGTACTTTTAAAATCTTGTGTTATTATAAGTTAGAATGAAATACACTTATTAACAAAAAAAGATGCAGAGAATGAAAAGTATATTTCTGTGCATAGTTGAACTTTTCAGCTTTCCAGTCGTATTTTTTTTTTGTTTTCTTGAAAAAAGGGGCAATTTTAAATATTGACTCTATATAGCTACTTAAAAAAAAAACTGTTTTTTTCTTTGTGTGTCCCAGTTATGTTTTTAAGACTTTTGTTGTTTGTTACGAAAAAAAAAACTTTTCAATGAAAAAGTTATAATTGTAAGTTTAGTGTAAATCCAGTTAAATGTATTAATGATAAATTTTGTTTTGAAAATGTTATGTTGGAACAGATATTGTTAAAAAAATTGTCTTAATGTATGTGTTATTGTATTTCACATCAGGAATTAAAAGTTTTAATTAAATATACATTAAAATCAAAAGAAACAAGTAATAGGAAAAGAAATAAAAGTTAAACAATAATGAAGACGAATAGTTGGTTTAGAAATAAGTTAGAATTGTAGAGAGGGGACAAGATAAATTACGTAAACGGGTATTTTGAGAGTTTTCAGATGTTATAAGCCGAAAGAAAGAAATTTTATTTTTGACAAATGATTTTTTTTATTATGCCCATAACATTTTTCGCAAGAAGAGTAACTTGTTAGGGAGATGATAAGCACTAGAGGTGCCCCTATTAGAAAAATACAGATGGGAATCTGCGATATTGTGTGCTTTTTAAAGCATGCTGCATGTAACGGCTTCGAGCAGATGATAAGTCTCGGCACAATAAATTAAAAAGGCAGGCGTAGGAAAGATATAAGATTTTCTTATGGAAAAAGGGCTATGAGAGTCCAGAGGATAATCACATATAGCATAATGAAGTGAGAAAAAGTAAAATATAACGTAAGTACGTAGGAAGATATAACCTTGTATTTTTTAGAGAGGCATGAATATGTGATATCTCTGCTGGATCTTGGAAGCTCTGATGAGAGAAAAGAAAAATCACAAAAATCGGGCCATAGCTAGAACTTAAAGGTTGGGGGTTAATTAGTTAAGAGTGATATTCTCTAAAATCTTCATCAAGATTCCAAAAGTCCGAGCAAGGAAATCCAAGTGAATCAGTGGATGGAAGGTATATCTTAAAATTTGGAAGCCAACCACGAAAATTAATAATGAGCTTTGAGATATCCCGGATAAGATAGTTACAAAATGAAAACAAAGCCATACTTAATAGAACAACGGGGCAAAGGATACGATCAGGGTACGTTTGGGACGAAAGGAGTCGTCAAATTCGTAAAGAGGTAAAATGAGATCTCAGTTTACGGATTAAGTGTGGCTGGATGACGCAGCTGACGTGAGTTATAGGTGGTGAACATTTAATAATATATCTACAGACTGTCACGTAAATAATATGCATCCCCTCTAAAAACGGATATCATTACACACACACATTTTTCTGTGTGTTTCTTGGCTAAAAAGTTGTTTGTTTGATTTCTTTTGCATGGTAATAACCCATGAACTCCGGGACTATTTTCTATTTCACAGCCGTAGCCTTCGTTTACGCTATGCGCGAGCATAAACGAAAGCTGTTTAGCCAATAAACATGAGAAAAAATTCCCCCTCTCTCAGATGGCTAGAAAGTGGGTGCTCATTTTAAGTTTAGTTTACATGGAAAAGTGATCGCCCACTTTCGAAAAAGTAATTTCTCCATATCATAAAAACTATTTTTTTTTTGCGACAGAAACGGTTTGCAGGTTCGGTTTTAGCACACCGAAATCTACAAAAAATTTTTTTGTTATATACGTACGTAAGACGCACGGCCCTTAATGGAAGATTTCATCAAAAATTCCGGGGGAAAATAGTTTTCAATAAAAACAGCAAATGAATTCAATAGAAAAACTGGATGCTATTTTTTTTAAAAAAATTTCTGCGTGCTTCTTGGCTAAAAAGTTTTTTGTTTAATTTTCTGAAAATTTCAATTAAATTGGTAATGTAACAATATGGTTTCATCCATGTTGAACGAACCCAAGAATTACATATATATATATATATATATATATATATATATATATATATATATATATATATATATATATAGCTACCAACGTAATAGATGCACTGAGACTAAAGCTGCTTTCATGTCTGCCAGCAACCACTGTAAAAGAGTAATAAAAAATGCAAGAGAGCTATATGCCCAGTCTGTTAAATCCAAGGTAGCTTCTCAGCGGCTTGGATCCCACCAGTTTTGGCAAATAACAAATAGGATCCTGAACAGAAGTGTGCGTTATATCCCAACCATTATCAATGGACCAGAGATCACCTCGTCAGCGTCAGACAAGGCCAAACTATTTGCAAAGAACTTTGCAGCTAATTCTACCCTATGCGACGAAGACCATCAACTCCCCATATTTCCTCCTATAACACAGAACAAGCTAGGTAACATACAAATATCCGTGCATGAGGTCGCCAAGCTAATAAAGAACCTAGATTCCAGTAAAGCAACTGGCCCTGATGGCATCCCAATTATAGTGTTAAAAAAGCTTCAACCAGAACTTGCTCCCATACTTACGAAACTATTTAAGCGCTGCTTTAAGGAGAAGTATTTTCCGACTCCATAGAAGACCTCATCAGTTTGCCCTGTATTTAAGAATTCAGGTGATAAGTCATCTCCCTCTCAGTACAGACCTATAAGTCTCCTGTGTGTTATGAGTAAGTTGCTGGAATCCGTATTAAATAGAGAAATAGTCAACCACCTCAGCAGGAATAACCTTCTTAGTGACACACAATATGGTTTCCGCTCTGCAAGATCTACCGCAGATGTGCTGACGGTTATATCCCACAGTGAATCTTTTGACAAAGGCTTCCTTTCTAAGGCAATTGCTCTTGACATATCAAAGGCCTTCGACAAGGTATGGCATAAGGATCTACTTCACAAGATTTCCAGCTACGGTATAACTGGAAATGTTTTCTCAATCATTAAATCATGTCTCTCAGATAGGCTCATAAGAGTAGTGGTAGATGGACAAAAATCGGAGGCCTGCAATATAAATGCTGGAGTCCCTCAGGGGTCAATCCTGGGCCCAACTCTCTTCCTGATCTACATCAATGACCTCCCTAAACACATATTTAAATCATTCGTTGACAGCTATGCTGATGACATGACCATCTACGGCAACACATCAAAGGCTGTAAATGACAAAGTTCTCTCTGATTCTCTCTCCTCTGATCTCGAGCGCGTGGTTCAGTGGGGGAATATGTGGCTGGTTACCTTTAATGTATCCAAAACCAAACTCCTATACTTACATCATCAACGCTCTGATCCTCAGCTGGCATCAATTGTGATGGATGGCTCTCGTCTGGGTGAGGCCCCGTGTTTTGACAAGCTTCTGGGTTTGACCTTTACTCCTGATATGAAATAGAACACGTACATCAAGTCTGTTGCCAAGGTCGCTGGAAAGATGGTGGGATCCTTCTACCGCTCCAGAAGATATCTCACTACTGATGCAATTCTCTATCTATATAAAAGCCAATTACGTCCAAGGATGGAATACTGTTGCCATATCTGGGCAGGAGCTGCTAAAAACAGCCTATCCTGCCTTGACAGTACAAAATAGACTTCGTGGCTTAGTGGGGGATGCCCTTTTCTCTACCCTGCAACCTCTCTCCCACAGAAGAGACGTTGCGAGCCTATCCTTGTTTTATCGTTATTTCCATGGCAGGTGCTCGTGTGAACTCCAATCTCTGGTCCCCCCTCGCCAATCTTTCACGAAAAACACCCGTCTAGCTGAATCCACTGTGAAAAATTTCCCCCACTCTATATCTGTGCCTAAATCAAAACGCGAATTCCATGAACAAAGCTTCTTTCTTAGAACTGCACGCCTGTGGAACTCTGTTTAGTCTGCCTGTTACCTCCGGACTACAACTTGGATGTGTTCAAGTCCAATGTTAACAAATTCCTAATGAACCGCCCCCTTAAGTAAACACTTCATCAAATCTCCACACTAACGTAATGTACTTGCAATAACCCTTATCCATGAGTGGCTTCCGGGCCTTGATAAGTGGTGATCTCTGTGTAAAAAAAAATATATCATTCGAGAAATGTTATTATTTTCATTGTGTCACATTTTATAAAGATAATACTAGCGACAAAGGTGGTAATAACAAAGAAATAAAATATTAATTTGGAGATTAGGCTGTGACGTCAGACGATAATGACGTTATATTTTGATACAAAGAAGTTAGAAAAGAGAAAAGACAGATAGAAATGAACAGGTTGATATTCAGAAACTTTCATTTATTAATTTTTTTGTTATCTCGTAATCACCAAATAAGTTAAACTCACACATTCCTCTCATTATGCATCTTCAAATTTCGCAGGCCAGCACAAATACAAGAAAGAAAGAAAGAAAGAAAAAGAAAACGTTATGTCTATGTAACATATGTTTTTATACTGTAGTATTTTTTTTATAAATGGGAGTTACCACTTATCAAGGTCCGAAAGCCACTCGAGGATACGGGTTAATGAGTGTACGCTAGTCCCTGAGACAACAGCGTATTAATTGTTTGTGGTGGAGATGGGGTAGAAATAGATTATTTAGAGGGAGGCGGCTCAACAAGAACATGTTTACATTGAAATTGAAGACGACCGCATTGTAATCAGTTGGAAAACAAGCCAGCGGAACAGAGTTCCATAGGCGGAAAGTTTTTGGGAAAGAAGTTTTGTTCATAGAATTTGCGTTTAGATTTAAGTACAGAAAGAAAGTGGGGGAAATGTCGATAGTTGTTGTAGCTAGACGAGTGTTTTTTGTGAAAGTTTGGCAAGGGTGGGGGGAGGCATAGATTGAAGGTCAAAAAAGCACGTGCCATGAAAATAACGACAGAGCAGAGAAAGGATTGCAGGTTGTGGGAAACAGTTTGCAGAGAAGATAAAATGGCGTCAGCTATTAGGTTTCGAAGTCGGTTTTAAACTTTGTCAAGGCGGTGCATCGAGCAGCTCTCACCCAGATATTGTAACAGTACACCATTTTAGGACGTATTTGGCTCTTATGCTGGTAGAGGATTGCGTCGGAAGTTAGATACCTTCTGGAGCGGTAAAATGGCGCGATCATTTTTCTGGAAACCTTATCAACAGATTTTATGTGAGTCTTCCATTTCAGGTCAGGAGTAAAGGTCAGATCCAGAAGTTTGTCAAATCAGGGAGCCTTTTTTTTTTTTTTTTTTTTTTTGATGAGAGCCATTCATTTCAATATATCAAGTACACGAGGATAATTTGTTGAACACTAAAGCCGTAAGAAGTGCGTATCTGTCAAACTTAAAACGGATCAGGTGTGACAGACCCGTGAAAACGAAAGTGAGAAAACACGCAGGTCACATGATGCCATCGATGAAATTAGGACTTTTTAGTCAGAACTTGTTGACGGAAGGTGTGTCTTAAATAAAGCTGCATAAATTAACCTACAATCTGTCGTTATCCTCGTCATTACCTGACAAATGACCAAACGCTGAATAAAAGAATGTGGTTTACTTTAAAAACCGTCTCTGAGTTATAATGATTAAATTAGCTTAAAATAAGATGGTGATGTTTAGTCAAGTTGGAACGAGTCTTTCATTCCTTCTTCGTCAACTAATTCCGTGAAATATTATTGAAATGATTAAAGAGTCGTTTGCTACGTGCCCTATGATTGGATAAAAAAAAAACAACAACCAATCAGAGTATAATAAATATAATTTAAAACCTCCACTGAATACCACGTGAGCGTTTTCTTTTTTTTTGCTTTTTTTTTTTTTTTTTCAAAAATTCCTTCCGTTTTGTTGTGATCATCTGATAAGCGAACACGACCATGCTACTCCCCGCCTTCAACACAGCAGGACACCGCATCTGTAACACAGGAAGACAAAGCTCCTTATTTCTAAAGAACACCAAAATAAACTCAGAAAACAATAAAATGAAGGACCGTTAAAATGATGAATTTTCAGAGATAAGTTCCCTAACTAATGATTTACCAGATACTTTATTTTTTTCTTTCCTTTCTTTTCTTCTTCTTCTTCTTCTTCTTCTTCTTCTTCTTCTTCTTCTTCTTCTTCTTCTTCTTCTTCAAATACACGCTTTATTACATTTTTATTTGTATTGTGTTCTTTTCTTTTTACCGCCTTCACAATATATTTCTGTTGTAACCCAGAAAGGTCACCAAGAAAAACTTGGACATGAATATAATTTAGAATAGGTATTTGTATTTACAAGACAGAATACAAAAAGAACGAAAATTATAAGACTTAGTGCCAATATGGTGTGATATGAGAGACAGTATTTACCGCCCTCCCAACACGGGGGGGGGGGGGTGACACAAAGGCGGAAAGTGAAATGAATAAGCCAGTGCTCCTAAAAGAGCTTTAGACTGATTTATATATTTGACTATGGGAAGTTGTACACATACACACGAACGCTACTACTTTATATATAGAGAAACGTATTTTACGACCGGTCTATACCGGGCGGCCTGCTAGTATATATATATATATATATATATATATATATATATATATTATATATATATATATATATATATATATATATATATATATATATATGAGAAAAATAAATCCGAGTAGCCCGGTCAATATTCCCTGGTGATGACGCCCTAGACAACAAGCAATAAACTTGTTTATCCCGAAAGCTGTGAGGCAAAGTCTGGGATGTTTGACCTCCTAGGATTATACAGTCCAACAACTGAAAGACCACCGAAATGATCCAGTTTCTGTTGGACTGATTGTCGAGCTCTTAACCTTGACTGACGTCCCGGAGTGGTACATCTCGGTATATTTATACCGTTCAGAAAAGTTCATATATTGTGTAGGAGTGAGTCCCAACAACAATTTCATATCACATATAATTGGGAAAATCTCAATAATATGAGAAATATCTAATATATCATTGCCCTGCTTGCCAGAGGTGATAAGATCCCTTGAGGTATTGTTCAGCCCAAAGTAATCTATGGTTAAGAAAACGATATCCATCGTTAAAATGAATAAAATATATTAAGAAAAATCTTTTTTGTTTCTCTGTATTATATACTAGCCTTACCTACCCGGTGTTTTCCGGGATGAAGTAAAGTCATTTTAGTTACTAATTTTTACTTGTTTGGAGATTTTGAAACTTATAAAGGAAAAGAAATAAAATTTTAGTTGTAAAGGAGACAATCGAAACAGTAGAAGCTCGAAACAAAGTCTTTATAAAGCTATGCAATAATATTTCTGATATTCTGGGTAAGTGCTGTTATTTACATTGCTAACATCTTCCAAGATAAAGAGGAAGTAAAGAGAAAAAGAAACATAGAAGAAGGAAAAAAATGTAGAGAGAGTTAAGACAAGAAGCTCGTTGTGTTTTAATGTATCAGCAAAGAAAAGAAAAAATGGATCAACTATAATATATTTTTCTGTTGTGATTGTTGATTCATTTATTTATTTATTCTTGCATGAACATCAATCAAGCTTCTATCTAGTTAAAAAGTTTAGTTTTTTATACATAACTTTAGTTTGCAGCTTGTCATTTATAGTCAAACAAAAGTAGACAGATATAAAATGTATTTTATTTGAATAAATAAAGACAGATAAATAAATATAAATAAATTTAAATAATAACAGATAAATAAATATAAATAAATATAATAACAGATAACAATAATAAAAATAATAACAGATAAATAACAGATAAATAAATAACAATAATAAATAAATAACAATAAATAAATAAATAAATAACAATAAATAGATAACAATAATAAAAATAATAACAGATAAATAAATATAAATAAATAAGGACAGATATAAAATGTATTTTATTTGAATAAATAAACTTTATTTGTTTATTGTTTCATTTAATAAACTTTATTTGTTTAAAGTAGACAGATATAAAATGTATTTTATCTGAATAAATAAACTTTATTTGTTTCTTGCTCAATTCGGCGTTGCCCGGTTGCAATTTGTTTTGCTTTACTTAAAAAAAATCTGTCTGTTTATTTTTGTTAAAATATTATTTTTATAATTTATTTAGAATAATAAACTAATTTCAATCAAAAGGAAGTAATTGTATAGAATAATACAGAATTACGTCCCTTTGTACAATGGCGACTATTTGAAAATAATTCCGACCCGACCAAAATATTTTATATTTCATTCTTAACCACATGCCGCAACGATACACAAGAAAACTAATAAACGAGAATCAAATATCGATTGTGTAGGAATAAAGCTACAGAAATGATAAAGAAACTGACTTTACTTTATATATTATAAAATTAAAATGTAAATTGCTTTTGTTCTTTTGATAGAAGGTAACAAAATAGCGGTATTCCATAAAATAAATCTTATACTTGACGTAATAAAAATCAATTCTCGATTCTTGTGTTGTTTCACTAAAAAAATGGTCTTATCTTTTAAGTCTGTTAAGATTTCAGATTAAAATGGGAGAGAAAGAAAAGAAAAAGGAGAGAGAAAGAAAACGAGAAAAGAAGGGAAGAATAAAAATAGAAGGAAAAGAAAAAGAAAAGAAAATGAGAGATAGAGAGAGAGAGAGAGAGAAAGAGAGAGAGAGGCTGAAATACACAAAGTCGCATTGTAGTGTATCAACAGAAAAAAAGTCATCAGTATTCACAATTTATCTTTTATAATTTATTTATTTCTGTGTTATCCCTGATGAATTCACAAAAATTCTGCAAATTTTCAAATTCACAAATGTCGAATAGCAAAATATGCAAATAGCGTTATATTTTTCTTACGCTTCAACTCTGAAAATAATAGGAAAGCTATCAATTTCTCTATAAGCTGTGAGTTATTGGCTTACAGTTAAAAATGTATAATACTAGCAGTTGTACCTGGCGTTGCCCGGTATTGAATGCAACATTATGTTCCTTTAAAAAAAATGAGGTAAAAAAACGGAAAGAAACTGAGACTTGTGCATGCAAGTATTGTTTTTGTTTCTAAGCAATTCATTTCTTGTAAGTAAAACAATACCCGAACTGGGATCGAAACCAAAACCTAAAGACAGTGAATCAAGTACGATAACCATCAAACGAGCTTACCATAATCTTTAAGAAATGTTTTTTAACATAAGGAATCTGTAATGCTGTTTCATAGAGGACATATATATATATAACAACGATGAGGGGGACATTTATACATATACAGTTCTGTTCTGAGATGCTTGGGACTTCATATATATATACTGAGGGTGATAGAGTGACAGATGCACAGTTCTTATATTTCTTGTAACACATATAGAGAGGAGGAATTCTTGGAAGGGTTATGCAATGTTCATATAAGATGTTTAACACATTACCTTTTGGGCGTTGAATGATGACACATTACAACAGTTTTACATAAACACAGAAATGATACTTTATTCATTAGACCGGTCGAATGATGATGACGTCAGGAATTCACATTCGGGATCTACATAGTTTAATCTTTCTACCCTTCGCTTCCAAAGGACTTTGGCTTTAACTCTCTCTCTCTCTCTCTCTCTCTCTCTCTCTCTCTCTCTCTGACTGACTAGCAGACTCAACTGTTCTGCCTTAACTCCTGCCTTGATCTGACTAACTCTATCTCCTATATTGAGAATCCCCCTTTTGCTATGACGTCAGAAGTATGTTTCCAAACATGACTAATTCACGCGGCTACGCACACGTTTTTCCAAACACACGTTTGACAACAAAGTATTCTCAACTAACCTATTTTTTAACCTAACCTTTTTTATTATAACAAAACATTTATAATTTGTATTGTTCATTCTTTTTAGCTGCATTTTTTTATATTCAGTTTTGTAAAAGAATGAACAATCAATTCTTTTCACAATATAAACAATATTTAACTATTTATAATAGAATTTAACAATAGCCTTTTTACCATTCCGATTTCTAACATTCTATTTCTTAACGTTGCTTACAAGGTTCGAGTCTCGGCTTATCCTAATCTCATTTTCACCTATCTAATGTTCTTCTTATTTACACGGAAAGGGACAGCCATTTTTTCTGTAACAATGTGAACCATTCACGCATGCGCATCCGTGAAACAGTTAGCAAAGAGATGAATATCCACTGACCTCCACGTACAAATTTTTCATTTTTGACCTCTTAGCAGCCCTTTTTTCCGGATGAAAACCGATAAAAATTTTCCCCATGTGTGAATACCATATACAACAAATTTTAAGTTTGTAGATCAAACATTCGTTGAGTATATAGGTTGAGAATTGTCCTCACACACATACTCACTTTATAGATATATTAGACTACCCGTTAAAGTTAAAGTTAAAGTTAGCTATGGAATAGTGAGTACACAGAATTAATGTATAAAAGTGCAAAAATTGAATACATAAAAACAAATGTGGCGACTATTGAAAACCATTCGCAATTTCACATGGGATCAAAATTGAATGCATGCACACGCAAAAACAAACATGACAACCATCAAAAACAATACGGAATACATTGGATAGTAAAGATTTTAACATCATTGCCTTTAGATTAAATGAAAAGTCTATTATATAAGAGGGGTGTAATCTGTTGAAAAAGATTGAAAAAATTTAAAAGAAAAAATGCAAGGAGAAAGTATGCATTATGCAGGCCCACCCTAGTTTTTTTTTTTTTTTTTGTGTGTGTGTGTGTGTGTGTGTGTGTGTGTGTGTGTGTGTGTGTGTGTGTGTGTGTGTGTGCGTTAACAGCCTTAAAAATATCAGGAAATAATTGCTCATTAAATAATATTTAATGGTGAGATTTTTCAAAGCAAATCTTTAAAAAAAAATGAGACCTTCCTCCCCACACGTTTTGAAGTGTTTCTACGTTTGAAAAAAATGCTAACAATTACATGTCTCACTTCACCGCCAAGAAGTGGGGTCTCATTTTACGTTAAATTTATATAGGAAAGTGATCTCCCAAACAAAAATGTTAAATTTTAATTATTAAAAAAAAATCCTCCTTTTATATTATCTTTAATGGTTGTTGAAACGTATTAGCAAGAAAGAAGTAGATTTTGATTTCTTTTTAGGAGATAAACTACGCTGGGTTGGGTCGTAAAAAAGATTTTTTTTAAATATGTAAATTGATCAAGTAGTTTTTTTTTTACTTAGAAAAACACATTTGCTTTGTTTGTTTGTTTGTTTTTTGTTTTAAAACAATTCCAACTTGCAATGAAAAATACAAATAAAATAATCGTAAATAAATAATTTTGGACATGAAAAACGTAGTTTTTTTAAGATCAAGTTATAGATTTAATTTAATCACGTACAACTTGGGTAAAGAAAAAAATATTTTTTAAATATGTAGGTTCACCTAAACAATCGGCATTCGCCTTACAAATTTGTCCTTTTCGTCTCTTTTTCAAGTATTTTTGCGAATTATTCGACACTAAGCTACCATATTATTAAAATAAAATTAGAAAAAATTAAAATCAATATTAAAGATTTGGAAAGGGGATCAGTTTCGCATACAACATTCTAGTAAATCGATCCCCCATTTTCAGAATCGATTTACAGTTTCGATTTGACGTTGGCTCTTCGCCCTCTCCCCGGCCATTATTATTATTATTATTATTATTATTATTATTATTATTATTATTATTATTATTATTATAACTTTTTTGCGACTTTTTATTTTGAGAAAAAGTTCCGCCTGTCCCCCCCCCGTTCCGTTATTATTTTTTATTTGGCCCTTAAAAGGTAAGATGAAAAATGTTTTAAATAAAAAGTGATTTTGAGATTATATTGTCTTTTATTGCCTTGAGAAAACGCCTTTTTAAGTGATGAATGAAAAAAATAAACCTCAGGAAGTATCCAGAGCACTACTGCAAGTACTAATTAAAATTAAGGAGGCCCTACTAAAAGCATTATCAAAACCAAGTTACTACCCCCTTTCCATATTTTTAAGTAAGGCCCGAAAAAAATAAACCGTCTGAATCCACAGGAACGCTACTAAAAGCAGTAAATGAGGTTATAAATATGACTATAGTTATATATTGTATATTTATATTTAAACTAGCCTGATTGCCCGACATTTCCCGGGTGTTTTGGAGGTGTATGTTGAGCAAAAAAAAAAGTATTAGAACGCAGGCAGGCTCGAACCCGTACCATTCTTCCCGTTGCGTCCATCGCCAAACCGGAAGTGGCGAAGATCGAAAAGAGGGGATGACTTTCGAAAATATCGGCGAAAAAAAAACGAGTCTCCTGGTAGAAAGGTACCCAGTTAAGGGTGAAGAAATTAATGTTTTAAGCCAATTTTTCGATATTTGTCGTCCGAAGGATCGAACTTCAAAACGCTATCAATATCGTGAAAATTTGTTGCCTCTGTCGAAAGTTTTAGGCAGACATACATGCATACAAATATTCAATCAAACAGGTAAGATTTATATTATTGACTAGCCTGGGTGCCCGGCATTGCCAGGGTGTTTGGGGGTATGTGTTGAACACAAAAAAGTTGTAGTAGGCAGGCAAGCGCAAAGGAGGAAAAGAACGTGAAAAAATCGAAAGTAGTCAAGGTTTAAATGAAGGCTAGTCAATCAAAAAGAGGGGGATGACTTTCGAAAATATCGGCGGAAAAAACGACCCCTCCTTGTAAAAAATTGCCCAGTTGTAGAAAATTGCCCAGTTGTAAAGAAAAGTGCCCAGGGTGAAGGAATTCATGTTTTAGCCAATTTTTCGATATTTTTACTCCGAATGATTTAGCTTCAAAACAATATCGAGCTTGTGAAAATCCTTTGCCTCTGTCGAAATTTTTAGGCATACATACATACATACATACATACATACATACATACATACATATATTTAAAAAGGCAAGTGAGATTTATATCACATACTAGTCTGGGTGCTCGGCGTTGTCCGGGTGTTTGGAGGTGTGTGTTGAGTAAGAAAAAATCGTGAAGGAGGAAAAGAATGTGAAAAAACGTGACGTCTTTTCTGTAGCGCCCATCACCAAACCTGAAGTGACGTAGTTTTAAATTGAGACTAGTCAATCGAAAAGAGCGGATGACTTTCGAAAATGGTGGCGGAAAAAGCGATCCCTCCCTGTAGAAAAGTGTCCAGTTAAGTGTGTAGGAATTAATGTTTTAATCAATTTGTCGATATTTATCTTGCGAAAGGTCGAGATATAAAATGATACCGATCTCGTGAAAATCCGTCGCCTCTGTCGAAAGTTTTAGGCAGACATACATACATGCAGTTAAACAGACTGGTGAGATTTATATTATAGAAGATGAGGGGTTTTTTTTATTCAATGGGGTAAAATTACAAGTAAAATTGCAAGGAAAACGCGTTAAAATAAGTTAAAACAAATATTGTAGATCTTGTACATGCTTTGAATAGCAGCAGTGGATTTTAATATCGGAGGGCGGCCATGAAATAAGCAGACGGATTTTTTGAAACCGGAAGTCACAAAGCAGATGGATAATTTAAACCTACAGTTGACCCCCTCTTCTTGACAAAAACTCTGTTTACTTTTTGAAAGGGGGTGCTCATTTTACGTTAAACTGTGTTCATTGTACGTTGACTCCCAACCCCCAACATAAAGGTGGCCATACTCATTTTTCTTCGCTTTTATTTGTTAAAAAGAAAGCGCCCTAAAAAAAAGTGATCCCCCATTTTTTAAAACTTACTAGCAGTATCAGAATTTTGGGAAATGTTTGACAACCCTAACACAAAACTGCGAATAACATATAAAAAAATCATAATTTCTCTTTTAAAAGTGGGTTGTTTATTTTCTTTATGGAATATACTTCCAAAATAAACTATTAAAATTGTTTAAAAAATAATAGAAATATTATTTTTTTATTTTCGGCATTTTGTAAACACTTTTTTTTAATAAAAAATAATATATCTATAATATTTTTAAACAATTTAATAGTTGATTTTGGAAGTATATTCTCCAAAATTCTGACACCTACAGGGCCACTACATTTACCACAAATAATTATTAATAAGCTTTTGGGATAACAAAAACGGTCATAAACTTTTTAAAAAAAGTTTAATCTATTTCACGCTGATATAAATATTGCACAGTAAAATAGCTGAACTAAAAAGATAAATGATTTTTCTTATTTAGAATTATTAAAACAAGGAATTCCGTTTTTACGATATCGCTTTTATTAAATTGTTAGGTGAAAGTACATAATATTTTCACCATACTCCCCATTTTAAATAAGTTTCTAAATAATAATTTATTATTTCAGCACATAACTTAAATTACATGTAAAATTCATTTTTATTTTAAAATACGTTTTAAAAAATAAATAAATAAAAATAAAAAAGGCGTGTTTTTTTTTGTTTTTGTTTTTAATATCTCAAACATTTTAACACTTACTCTGCTATGTTTAGATGGAGGAAAATCCTTTCTTTTTATTGCATTAATGCACTGGTAAATTATTTCCTTTTTTTTGAGGGGGGGGATGAAAACACGGTAACTTTTGGTCCATTTTCGTAGTTACCTCGACATTTTGGAACTGTACATCTCGACGGCATGTTTAAATTTATTTAACCTTCCAAAACTTTAAACCAACTTCCGGTTTAGTCATGAGACACGTGACCAAATTTCAACAGACCGATGTTCATGACGTCACCAGACTAAATTATAGTCGTCGCTAGGCCATCATATTACGGTAGCCACGGTAGAACCCACCTCAAAACGACGATTTGTTTTTTATTATACTTCAATTCATGCGGCACCCATTTATCCAACTTTTTTACTTCCTTATTGGCTTTAAATGGCGAAACACTGTTGAGTGGTTAGTCGACCTCGAGTTCAACAGCAACTTTCGTGTGGTTTTGCGAGGATTGGCTTCAGTTAAGACTTTCAAAAGACTTTCAAATGTTCGTTATCAACCGCAATCGGCTACCGTCTCCATCTTCGAGGCTCTCGTCACCATTGCGAAATTTCTTGAATCACTGTTGTTGCAAATGTTCGTTAGTGGTTCCTGGGCCAAATGCAACATTGATATCATGAGCTGTCTCGGCAGCTTTTCGGCCTAGTTTTAACTGGAACAAGAAAATCGTGTGGAAAGCGATAATGTTTTTGGACCATACAGGTACTTATTTATGTTAGTAATATTATAACTGCTTGATGAAGTAGAATATTAAGCGACTTACGTAATCCATACAGGTATGATCATAGTTGCGACCTCACTTGATCATACCCGTATGGATTACGTAAGTCGCTTAATATTCTACTTCATCAAGCAGTTATAATATTACTAACCTAAATAAGTACCTGTATGAAGGTATATTTGAACCAAACGAGTAATAGATTGTTTTGGGTGAACCTCATAAAAAAAAGAATGAATGAATAAATAGATGAAAGAAAGTAAGGAATGAAGGGTGAATGAAAGAAAAGGGGATAAGGAAATTAGGGTGAATAAACAAAGATGAAGGTAAGTACTACAATATATAAGCTAGTATACTCAGTTTGTATCACCTAAATACTCTGATTTCTGTCATGTGTTATTATATATTATTATTGTATCGTGATACATCTTATGTATATCTGCCTAACCATCGAAAGAGTGTTTGCTTAACATGAAGATAGGCCTATGAACTTTATGCTGAATTCAATATAAATTTTTACGTAGTATAAATTTTTACGGAAAAAACCTACAACGTAGGAAAATGTAATAAGCGGGTGGGGCCATGAAATATAACTATGCGTGTGGAGTTTGATAGAAATAAGCGAATTTATATAGTAAATGTATTCATGTCTGTTTCTACTTTAGATGTATCATTTGGTGGCGGGGTACATGTATATATGTATGTCTATATTTGCGTGAGTATGTATGTATAAGTGTATTTTATGTATGCATGTATATTTGTATATTTATATATATGTGTATCGATATATCTGTGTGTATGTTTGTATATGGATGTATTTGTATATGTGTATGTATGTATCCATATATATGCATATATATTTCTGAACTATTAGAATAGGCTGTCTCGTATATGATTGTTATAACAATATAGATTACAAGAATGTATGGATGTCCGAATGTTGTTTATATGTATGTTGTATATGTATGTATGTGTGTGTATGTATATATGTATATATATATGTATATATATATGTATGTATGTGTGTATGTGTGGGTATATATATATATATATATATATATATATATATATATACACCCGTCTGAAGTGTAGTGGCATACTATTGCATATATGAAGGGGTTACCACGCTACAGAAGTAAAGAAAAATGCCATTATTTGTCTCTGTATGTCTGTATGTGTGTGTGTATATATGCGCGGGTGTAGCAAAGTGTACGCATTTATAAGTATATTAATATATTAATATATATAGGTACATGTGGGGTTTGGATAACTTTCGTGTTTTATGTTTATTCATATTTTGTTTGTTTATTTGTTTTAATTTTATTTTATTTTATTTATTTTTATTTAATTTAATTTATTTTTTATTTTTTGTTTTGTTTTATTTACTTTATTACTGCGTAGTTTAGAGTTATTGCCTAGTTTCAGTACGTGTTGTTGTGAGTAAAATAAAAGCGTACAACATGGATTCGCTTTTGAATATAGGTATTAACGTGTGTGTGTGTGTGTGGTGGTGTATGTGTATGTGTGTGTTGTGTGTGTGTTGCATGTATGTGTGGGTGTATGTAGATTAAAAGGCACCGGTCAGTACTTAATTGACCATAGCTAATGTTCTTAATTTACAGACTCCAAGACAAGAAAACTAAATTCTCAAGTACCTTATGCCATAAAAACCAAAAGTTAGCTTGGGTGGGGGAAAGGGAAATGAAAAAGATCTTCAAAGACCTCACTTATTCTCTCACCGTTTTTATGACTCCCATCCAGGTTGCATTCTAACTTGATAAACGAAATAGGAAAATGTATTTGGTGGAAATATCACTTTCGACGGTAATTCCTGGCCTGAAGACGTAATCCTCCAACGTGGGTTATTACAGAAACATGTATGCACATATGTAGCCATTAATGTTTGTATAAATAAAATTAATATATATATATACATATATATATATATATATATATATATATATATAGAGAGAGAGAGAGAGAGAGAGAGAGAGAGATAGATAGATAGATAGATGGATGGAGAGAGAGAGAGAGAGAGAGAAATAAATAAATATATATATATATATATATATATATATATATATATATAGAGAGAGAGAGAGAGAGAGAGAGAGAGAGAGAAAGAGAGAGATTGCATATTTATATTTAAATCAGTTTTTTATTTAAACTAAACGGTGTTAAATTACATTTATTCATAGTGAAAACACGTTAAAATAACGTAAACAAAAAATATTGTTGACCTTGTATATGCTTTGAGTAGCAGGTGAGCAGACGATTTTTTTTTTAAACCGGAAGTCAGAAACTAGATGAACAATTTAAACGCCCTGGTAAGCAAGCAAGCTGATCTTAGTTTTATAATTATATAGATAGATAACCATTTGATGTTGCTTGCAATTTGTTTTCC
>NC_136484.1:50428901-50526401 GCF_053919585.1 Euprymna scolopes
TGTGAAGACAAATATTTTTACCTGGTGTCTTCTCTGTTACGAATCAATCTACTGAATACATGTTGCCAGAAATTTGAGGATCTAAGTCCCCTATCTCCAAAGAGAATAACTCTGGTCTGGAAATGAATTTGTCTCAACACTTAATTCAATGAAAATTCTAAATTTCAAATGCTTATGTTTTTGAATCTTTGAGATGATGATTGATTCTTTAGATTATTTCGATTATTTAGACTATGACATCAGCAGAATATCTGGAAGTTTAAAATTACGTATGGTAAATTAATTTCAAATATTTGTATCTGACATTCAGAATCTCTAAGAATGGTTTTGGTTACCAGCCAACACTCGGTAATAAAGGATTAAGGACAGTCGACTGCATTAATGGTCAGAAAACGAAATTAGCACTCAATGACATTGAGAATGAATTAAGTCAGAAATAAAGGTTAAATCTGAAGTTAAGGTTAAGAAACAAAACTGTAAGAATATTACGATTGGTGTGGAATGGTTGTGATGATTCAAAAGAAGTTTACAGATGTTTAAAGAGAATAGTATGTATTATTTAGACTATTCATACTATTGTTCTCATCCTGACTGTTTTTCTCACAATATTTCGGCAGATTAACCCCCGACCTTCTTCATGTATATTTAGAATATTCGGACTATCGTTCTAATCTTTAGAAGAGCGTCATGATTAACGGACTTCTCGCTATTGTATTTAAATTGTTGAACTCTGGAATCTTCCTTTCAAACTCAGGGATCTACATGGAAATTCATAATTTCGTTCAGATTCTACCGTTTGACAGAAATATTCGCAAGTTCGACAAGATGCACTTAAAGTCGAAGGTTACATCGGCTGAAACGTTGTGAAAATAACACTGAAGACGAGAATAATATAAATAATCCCAATAATCAAAATTTACAAATAGTTAAGATAAATAGATTCAGATGAGACATCTTTTGTAAAGTATTGCCCCTTAAATGTTATTTCGTAAACAAGAGAGGGCGGTTAGCAGAGATGAGAACACTGGCAAGGACACAGAATGGACAGCTGTGTTTTAATCTTTTGGAACCAGGCAAATGGCTTTCCGCTTGAGGACTTTGTTTTCTTTGAAGTTCAAGTAAAATCATAAACTGGCTTCTAGTTCTGCAAAGTTTGATTAAAATCAATATCACAAGAAGAATAAAAGCTTAAATCAGTTTGAATTTCGTTTGTAATGCCATCGAATGGGAGAGATTTTCTACTCGCTATAATTATCTGATACACTCCTTCTTTAGTTGAATATTTTTAGTTATGCTATATTTTTGTATCAAATTATAAGTTTTTGAAATAAGCTTTTGAAAATTAAATTGAATTATTTTGAAACCGAGTTAAAATGTTTCCAAACACGAGACATGGGCACAACATCTTCATCCATAACGATATCCTCGATGTAAGCCGATGTGACACTGCGCATAGATTCCTCTTGTGATAGCACTATACTAATGATTGCCTTTATGACAAGGAGAGCCACGTTCAATCAAAACGCCAAACGTGTCAGACAGTACATCTGTCCGTCACTCTCCACAGTCTGGTATGGACACAGTATCCCATGGACTTGTACTTGGAAGTGTTCTCTCTTCCCTGCAACCTCTATCTCACAGAGATGTTGCGAGTTTGTCTCTGCTTTATCGTTATTTTCATATCAAGTGCTCGATTGAGCTTCAATCTATGGTCCCCTCTCGCCAAACTTTCACAAGAAACACTCGTCTAGCTTAAAACACTATCAATAATCCCCCGCACTCTTTATCTGTGCCTAAACCTAAACATAGATTCCATGAACAAAGCTTCTTTCTTAGAACTGCACGCCTGTGGAATTGTCTTCCGTTTTCCTGCTTTCCAGCTGACTACAATATGGTTGTCTTCAAGTCCAACGTAAACAAGTTCTTGAGGAGCCGTTCCACTTAAGTTAACAAATTTACCGAATTTCCATTACTATTGATTACTATATTGTCCAATTGACTACTGTACACTCTTTAACCCTTACCCTCGAGTGGCCTCTGGCCTTGATAAGTGGTTATGCCTATGTAAAAAAAAGTATCGTTAAGTTCATAATAATCCATCATTGAATGCACTTTTGTCTTATTATTTAATTAATTTGAATTCATTGTTCAGATGAGTAATATTTATTATTTATTCATTTATTTATTGCAGACTATTATCTTCATCTTTTTGTTGTTGTTGTTTTACAACGTTTCGGCCAACTATTCCTTTGGCCTTCGTCAAGTGCTTACTGCGACGGGATAGGAACTCTGAATCTCCCAACTGCGTCCTGAGCAATTACTGCCTTTCATAGTTGTTGTCGTCTCACCACGTTTTGACCAACTAAACCTCAATCTTACCCAAACCCGGCCAGAGGCTTAGTTGGCTGAAACGTCATGAAACAACAACTAAAAGATGAGCACAATAGTCTGCAATGAATAACACTTTTGTCTTGGTCTGTCGCATCATGGCCATCAACAGAATCAACCCATTGAGAGGTGTTAGTCTTTCTTCCGGGTATGGGATGAACCAATCTTTGTCTGTCCATGTGCATAGCTCCTGATCATATTCTGGTTGGATTCCTGCAGCCACCTGGTATTCGAACACACCATCGCACAGTTCTTCAGGTGCATAGTTATCTACTTTCACACCATAATTCATGCTTGTCTCCTATGGTTTAAAATAGCGGTAAAATCGAATTAACTGATGGAGATGTAAAAATAAAACGCAAATTCTATAAAATAAAAAATATTGTTATCGCCCTCTTCAACAATGGTTTGGGCCTCTATGAGAAATTCTAATAAGCTGTTAATCTATGCGTAATGCAGTGTTCCAGTCACTACTGTTGAACCCTATATGACAATGTTTACCGTATATGTCTGCCAATTTGATATAATGTAGAGTTTAAATTGTCGTTAATTGATGGTGACCTAGGGGCTGAATACGAGTCAAAGATGTCTGTGCAACTAGAGTTGAATCTTTCAACTAGCAGTAATTATCATTTCGTACCCTGAAGATTGCGAAAGCATATAACTCTAAGTAAAAATAATAAATATTTAAAATGAAAAATATTGTTACAAAACCCCTTCAACAAAAACTGGGCCTGTATGAGAATTTATAATAAGGCATTAATCTATGCATAATGTGATGTTCAAGCCACTGCTGTTGAACAATATATGACTAAGCTTACTGTATATGTCTGTCAATTTGACATAATATATATATATATATATTATTACAAAGAAGTCACCAATTATCAAGGTGGGAAGGCCACTGAAGGATTAGAGTTAATGAGTGTACAGTGGTCAAAGGAAACATGTCGTAGTCATCGTTAGTAGTGAAAATTTGGTAAATTGGATTACTTAAGGGGGATGGCTCATCAAGAATTTGTTCACATTGGACTTGAAGATAACCATATTTTAGTCAGTTGGAAAGCAGGAAAACGGAACAGATTTCCACAGGCGTGCAGTCTTAAAAAAAAGCTTTGTTCAGTGAATCTACATTTAACAATAGTATTTTGGGGGGGGGGATGACCGGGGGAAAGTGTAAAAAGAAAAAAAATTGGGTAAATAAATTAAGGCATAACTGAAAGAAAAATTTCAACAAAACTGAAAGAAAAACAGACATTTAAAAAAAAGATTTAATGCTTACTTTAATATAGAATTTAAATTCTTTTCTTTCCTGTGCTAATTAATAGTGGTTTAGTGGTTGAAAACCCGGTTTCAGAGTTAAAAGTGATTTTGCAGCTGGGTTCGAATCTTTCAACGAACAGTAATTATCATTTCGTACACTAAAGATTATGTAAGCATGAAACGCTAGTGTCTGTAGGTAAAAATAATAAATATTTAAAATAAACAACATATGTGTGTGTATTCTTTAGTTTTATTGTTTACTTCAGTAGATTGTTTATTCATATTTTCTTTTTACTCTTTTTTCAACCCAAACAAGGCACATTGCCACTTGGAACGTAAGGAATTACTATTTCGATCGCGTCTAGCAGTGGACTGTGGGGATTTGAGCACGAAGATGTCTGTTCACATTACATTTAAACTTCTGACGGTTAGTACAAAGCAAGAAACATGAAAGGAATTCGAAAGTTTAGCAGTCTGAGGGAAGAAACTATCAGAGTAAAAGGCTTTCTAGCATCTAGGGGCCTAAAAAAAATGAAGAGGTGGGATTTTGCCGCTGTCGGGTTGGTCAATAATATGTATATTGAGGGGACACAATTCTTTAATTATTATAAATATTCATTGATGAGTCAAAGAGTCAAGTATCTCACTAGAAAAGAAAACCTTTAAGTTTATGCAATGTGCATTCTTTAAGCTTGTTTGATTAAAAAGAAATGGCCATTCGACTTGTAAACGGATTATAAATCGATACAGAGACAAATCAGTTGTTATTCAAATTTATTTGTTTTTTATTTTTTTGTTATTTATTTTTATTTATTTATTTATTTATTTTTGAAGATGTGACGTTCACCTGAGAAAGGTTTGGAGGTTTGCCAAAATAATGTTTTTGCATCAATTTCTTAGATGAAGGCTGGTTGCAATCTTTGTTGATTCTATCATGCACTTGCCAAAAAGCTGTCCCTTGGGTAATCTTTTAGTTGGGTTCTTGGGTTGTTAGGCATTAACCCAAAGTAGGATCATAAAATTGAAGTACCAATAAAAGAAAGATTTTATATGCATATATATAAAATGTATACGTTAAAAAACTAATTAAATGTAGAAGTGCGGTTTATTTTAGAATAATCTACATATAATGCTCATCGTGTCTGTTTAAAAAAATATATTTATTTTTATGTAACATATTTTGTATGTAACATATTTTGTATGTAACATATTTTGTATGTAACATATTTTGTATGTAAATATTCCATTATGCTGTGTGAAATAGAAAGAGATGAAAATTCGTACATTTATAATTCCTATTCCACTCTCCTTTATTTACCAACTAGTGGGCACGTGCCCGGAAAAGTATTTCTTTCGTGTTCATGCACTTATGTTACCGCGCTATATTTTAAATAGTATTTTCAAGTTAAATTCAAGTTTCACGATATCTTTTGTTTATTAAATTGTCAGGTGGAAGTACAGAATACTTACAAAACGCCCTTCCTTCCCCATGTTAAGAATGGCTTTCAAAATAATAACGATATTATTTCAGTACGGTAACATAAGTGCATAAGTACCATTTCTTTTCTTCGAGGCGAGGGGTGGGGGAGTAAATGTAACGTGAAAGGATACTCACTAAGTTGTTTATTTAACTGCTTAATGTGTGTGAGTATTTTTTTTTGGGGGGGGTGAGGTGGGGGGGCTTTGATACAATATAAGAAAGGAACGAAATGATTAATGTACGAATAAACTGATATGCATGATGATGGAATTTAATTCCGTAAAAACATAAAGTTCGAGTAGCGAGAGAGATACTAATAACGTTTTTTGCTCTGTCACAGTGTTTCAGACGTAGTTCTTTCTTTTTTTTTTTTGTAATGCACATATTAAAAATAAATAAATAAATAAATAAATAAAATTGTCGATTTGCGTATTCAATCGAAAAGCATTATGGTTGAATTTATTTTCATAAGATAATTAATGGAAGTTAATGGAAAGAGTTATGAAGGGTGCACGTTGGCTTGTTTGTTTGGTCGCGTTTTCTGTGCAGATGTGTATGTGCTTTTGTTGGGGACGGGGGATTTATTTGCCTTGATCACAATCCCCAGATGTAAGTTGACCAGAAAATTCGTGAAAAAATATTTGTTGAGAAACGTAACAGATATATAATAATTATGATGATTATGATGATAACTGCTGCAGAGGTAAAACATGAAGAAGTGTTACAGGGAACCAAGAAGATGTGAAGCTGCATATCTACAAGTTCTCCATCCCCTCACCCACCCTCTCCCATTGCCCTATCACCGCCTCCCCCCCCCCAAAGTGTGATACCAAATAGCCGAGAAGGGTGAAGGAGGATGGAAAGACCGAGGAAAGAGCACTGACCAGTCCTCCGTTGGACAAGCACGAAGAGAACTGGGATCTTGAGGAGACTTATTCCCACTCAAATTCCAGTGGAGACTAATGGCTGCTGCCAAGGAGAAATCAATAGTGAGAGGCTGTTGTGATAATGCAAATTTATTTGCAAATGTTATTGAAAAAGGTAGAGAGTACTAGAAATTTGAGGAGACTTGTCACTTAGCTTCCAGGGAACACCGCAGGTTGTTTTCAATGGTAGATCTTTGATGATCTGTGTGAAAGCTCCTTGTGAGCTAATTATTATTATTATTATTATTATTATTATTATTATTATTATTATTATTATCTATAGCTATATTGGTTAATAGCTGATAATTGAATCGATTATGCTTTAAAATTATTTAAATTTCAATATTATTTGTTGTTTAATGTTAAATTTAACAGTATTAAAAAGAAAATGGGTAGTTTATACAGAATAATAATTATTCAAGCTTTGACAGAAAGGAATCATTTATCTTGTCGAAATATCCCACCCTAAATATTAATTAAATACACAAGAAATAACGAATACCAAAAGACATATATAAATAATACAGAGGTTTTATGTATTTTAAAACATACAAAATTCATATAAAACTTAGATGGAAGTAATAAAATGTTCTGTGCGATGATAACAGTTTGTTGTTCCTATTTACAATGCCTCCCCACGGGGCAGAGTTAGACACCAGGGTTGCTTTTTAATGTGGAGAAAAGGAACAAAAATAAAAATTGTCTCAGTCGTGAAGGATTTCTCCTCCACTGACAGAGAACAAGAAATTGAAGTGTAACATCTGAAGAACAGATACTGCACTTGATGATAAAAGCTTATTGTTATTTTGAGTAAGCAAGAATATTAAGATATATGCGAATTTGATTCTTTAGAAAGACATTATGTTTGATTATAAAAGGATGTGTGTGTGTGTGTGTGTGTGTGTGTGTGTGTGTGTGTGTGACAGTGGCACGCATGTATGAAAAAGCTTAATAGTCATAACTGTCAGAAGATTTCGACACAATCGCACATGAAAAGTCAGCTTTCCTGAGGCCACAACTACATAAATGAAGACCTTGTAATAGTCTACTTGTGTGAGTTTGCTGGTTTCAAACAAAAATCCACTTTACCCAACCCAAAATACCCAAAAACAAAACAAAAATAAAGACATTACAAACACAAAGGAATAATTTAAAACCAGACGTCCATCTAAAAACAACCAATTCACCCCCCACCCCACTCTCTTCACAAAATTCCGATGACTAGCACAAATGTTGATGTCTTGCCAAATCTTGGTTCCCTGTTAGCTGGTAAAAATGTCTGAGGTACCAGTGTTCAAGAATTCTGGTGAAATAACTGACCCTCAAAATTATCGCCCTACCAGTGTCCTCCCATTCTACATTAAAATCTTTGAATTATTTATCAACCTAGTGATAATCTGCTACCTAACTTTCTTTCTGAATATCAGTATAGATTTGTGCAAGCATATTTTACTGCGGATATTCTAACAGTCATCTCTGAATAGATATACCATATACTAGACAAAGCTGGTGAAGCCAGAATAGAAGCATTTGATATATCTAAAGCCTTTAACAAGGCCTGGAATAAAGGGCTTCTCATAAAAATTAATCCATATAGTATTTTTGGATCCTTCCTAACCAAAAAGAAAATCCACGTTGTCCTTGATGGTTGTACATCCAAACAATATGATATTAATAGGAGTGTACCCCAGAGGTCAAGCCGTGGATTTTTATTGTTCCTGATTTACATAGACGACCCCCCTTGATGCAATTGTGTCCATGATGGATATTTTTGCTGATAAAACCACTCTCTTTTCTCAATATGTAGGTAAATATATCTTAGGCGATGGCTGAATCCTATAAATAATTTATTCTATAGTTTAATGAGGACATAAATGGATGTTAGCATTTAATTCTAAGAAGACAAAGCTGTTTTCCTCTTACAATTATAAGAAACATTTTCAATCATCGATTGACATAATTAATAACATCCTACCCAAGAGTCCAACTTTCAAACTCCTTGGCCTAACATTTACAAATAACATGAATTGGGACAAATGTATACAAGATACTGCCAAAGCTATTGCAAGGGATGTAGACTCTCCCCAGCATGTGACAAAACGTCTCACACCTGCTAACATCCTATATCTCTACAAAGTCATCATCCGACAATATATGGAATATTGTTGTTATATATGGGGTAGTGTACCAATTACAAGTCTCTTCATCTTAGACAGAGTCCAAAATAAGTCTTTAATCTAATAGATCTCACAATGTCTATCAAACTCCAGCCCCTGTCCCATCGCTGCAGTGTTGCATCCATGTGCTGGATTTACAAGTACTCCAACGAATTGGCTGTTCTGGTGTCAAGTCGACATAAATACCCTCGACAATCAGCTAAATCCCACCCCTTCACCATAGAAGTTCCAGAATTCTTTCTACTCTAATAGCGTCTTTTCACAAACTGCTAGCCTTTTAAATTCCCTTCCTGCTCCGTGTTTCCCTGCTTGTATCAAGATGCAGAAATTTAAATGTAATGTAGAACAAGCATCTAGCTACACAACTTCCTACTTCTCAGAGGAAATTTGCCTTGTTTGGATTGAATAAAAGTAATAAAAAAATGTTACTATAAAATATATGAGAACAAAGAATGCAATAACGGTTATATGCAAAACACCAACTTTTTATTATAATAAGATGAGACTTGACCAACGCTTATATCAAAATGTTGGTTATTGTGTTTTATCAAGTTTTACTGCTTTATAAGTTCCTTGATCACAGTTAAATTAATATGTATGCTAATTAATTGTGTGTTATTTGAGTAATTATAGAGATCAAAACACCATTCAAATATATTGCAGCCTGAACGATTATTTCAAAAAATGGGTTCAAACGCTCTCATGGGTTTCATTTCCGTCTATTCAATTATATTGTTTGTGTATGAATATGGAATATGTGCTTATAACTTTCCAGTGAAGTGAGATAATTTGTTTTTCTCCACCGGAAAGAACCTATTCAGCCGAAATAAGTCAAAAGCAGAGAAATTATAGATTTTATCGACACAAAGGTAAAACAAGTTCAGCATGAAAGAAATTCTTCTTAATTCCAAATTCTATTTAACTCGCCATCATCATCATCATCATCATCATCATCATCATCATCATCATCATCATCATCATCATCATCCGTTTTACATGCTGGCATGTATTGTATTGCTTCAAGAAAATGACTTCCCAACTAATCCATCTTTGGTAGGTCTTTATTCATCCCTCTTTTTCTCAAGTCTATTCTTATCACTTCCTTCCAGGTTTTCCTTGGCCTTCGCCTGTGAAACCGAACCCTGCTTATCCGTTTTTTCAATGTGACCATATCACCGAAGTCTCTGCACATATTTCTCTATACTGTTCAGATTTAATCTTTATTTGGAGTCATCAAAACTAAACCTGTCTTTAAGACTCATGTTACACATTCACGATATCTTTCTCATATCATTTCTTTTCATGCAACGCATGTCCTCAACCCTCACTAGCCAGGTTTTACTTTCATACATCATCAAACTGCATACGCATGTTTTATAGACTCTTAACTTAATCAACAGTAGTAATGTTCTATGAGGTAGTAATTGCAGAAGTACTTATTATGGTATCATCATATTGACACTGGTTAAGGTTAGATTATAGAAGTTAAGCGACGTCGAGCCAGGTCAGTATCAGATGGGTGACCATTTGCTGTATGTGAGAAGACAATACCTCTCTTACAAATAAAATAAAATAATATCATCAAAAATGGTATCTTGGTGGTTAAGACAAACCATGGTGGCATCAGAGTAAGAGGATGCAACTGATTGGTTCTGATCATGGCTTTTGCATTGCACAAGATGATCTTTCATGAAAAAAAAAAAACTGGCGGAAGAGTGTTAGCAGCTTTGCTACTACAAAGGAAACAATGAAACAGCATACAAAACAGCATACAAAACTGCTAGCCTTAAAATTCTCTTCCTGCTCAATGTTTCCCTGATTGTCTCAACATGAAAATTTAAATGTAATGTGAACAAACATCTAGTTGCAAAACTCCCTATCTCCTGTGGGAAATATCCCTTATTTGGGTTGGAAAAATGCTACTTTAAAATATATGAGAAAAAAGAATGCAATTATGGTTATATGCAAGACATCAACTTTTTATTATAAGATATAAGAGCGCAGTCCATTAAATTCCAAGGCATAATTTGAACTGGCTAATTTCACTGTAATTTGTGATTTTTGTTTTTTTTTCAAAGGAGTCACCACTTATCATGGCCCGGAAGCCACTCGAGGATAAGAGTTAATGTGTGTACAGTAGTAAAGGAGAACATGTAATTATATTTAGTAGTGGAAATTTTGTAAATGGGATTACTTAAGAGGATGGTTCATCAAGAATTTGTTCAAGTTGGACTTGAAGACAATCATATTGTAGTCAGTTCGGAAGCAGAAAAAAGGGACAGAGTTCCACAAGCGTGCAGTTATAAGAAAGAAGTTTTGTTCATGAATCTACATTTAGGTTTAAGCACAGGTAAAGAGTAGGGGAAATTATTGATACTGGTTTAAGGTTTAAGGCAGGACAGGGGGGGCGGCATAGATTAGAGCTTAGACGAGCACTTGCCATGAAAATAATGGTAAAGCAGAGACAGGCTCACAACGTCTCTTCTGTGGGAAAGAGGTTGTAGGGAAGAGAAAAGGCCATCCCCACTAGACTATGAAATCTATTTTACACTCTGTCAAGGTAGGATAAACTGCCTCTGGCAGCTCCTGCCCAGATGTGGCAACAGTACTCCATCCTAAGACGTACTTGGCTCTTATATAAAGGTAGTGAACTGCATCAGCAGTAAGATATCTATGTGTGTGTCTGTGCAATGCACACAGGGTGATGTGTGCGCAAGTGTGTTAGCTATAAGGTAGCGTCTTGGCTTACTCACCATCTCGCTCTCAGCAACCACCACTGGCTAGCCTTGCGCAAAACGAGAAGCCGAGTGTGTAAGTCTTCTCCTGTCTGTACACAGCCTCTCCATCATCAAGACCTCTGCTGTGCCTCCTCGTGGTCACACACGGTAACTGGTTGTCATGCGACTCCAGGCTGAATCAGTAGAGGATCTCGGAATAGTAGGGAGTCCCAGAGGGACTGTGCTACGGCCCACCGACGTGTGGACATGTCCTGACACATTACCAATCCCTATCCCAGCCATGGGTCAAATGGCCTCACTGCCTTGTGAGAGCCATGGAAATGGATAAGGCTAGGGGAGCCCCTTAGGTGGTTGGACAGCATACTTGCCTCCCTTCGGCAGCTCCTGCACCCTTGTTCATCCCCAGCCATCTCGACTATGTCTTGCTGTTGGAATTGGGCGGGCCAGGACGATAGAGTGAGGCCGATGCAGCGCAAGTTCCCCTCACTATAATCCAAATCCAGCGCAAGTCAGGGTGTAAAACATTGCGTCAACACCAAGCCCTGTGGCGATGGGCGAGCGGCAAAGCAGCAGGTGTGGAAATTACTGGGAGCTGTAACTGCAAACCTGCACACAGGCGTCCCAGAAACTGGTCGTACTCCACTCGACCGAAGCAGCGAGGGGGTGCAGGCAACTGGCTGGCCGACTGATCAGGATCACTCTACTCGCCTCCATGGCATGAGGACGGGGTGATAAAAGGAGCCCTAAACATAGCTGCTTCACCATCACCCCTGGCCAGCATACCGCGGCTGGCGAGATTTTCCTCACAGCGGTCGAGACATGAGAAAGAAAGGGTTGGTGCTTACCTTAGCATCATGGAATGTTCATACTTTGCTCGACAACACCAGAGCTGACCGACCCGAGAGAAGAACTGCTCTTGTAGCAAGGGAGCTTGCCCGTTATAAGGTAGACATCACAACCCTCAGTGAGACTCGCCTCTCAGACAAGGGTCAACTGACAGAGTCAGGTGGTGGCTACACCTTTTTCTGGAGTGGACGCAGCAGTGAGGAGGATAGAGAGGCTGGCGTGGGCTTCGCCATCAAGACTGAGCACATAAGGAAGCTGGTCAGCATCCCGGACGGCATCAATGACCGGCTGATGAAGATGCAACTCCTGCTCAGCAAGGCAAGAATCGCCACACTGATCAGCACCTACGCACCAACCATGACTAACCCCAAAGATACCAAGGACCAGTTCTGTGAAGATCTGGAAAGCCTCATCTCCGCTGCTCTGCAGAGAGAGAAGCTCATCGTCCTCGGCGATTTCAATGCCCGCGTTGGCACGGACCATTCCACTTGGGACCGGGTCCTTGGTCACCATGTAGTGGGCAAGTGCAATAGCAACGGCCTACGGCTGCTCAGCCTTTGCGCTGCACACGACCTTTCCATCACCAACACAATGTTCTGCCTACCCATCCGTAGCAAGACGTCGTGGATGCACCCACGCTCCCACCACTGGCATCTGATCGACTACGTCATCATCAGGGCAAGGGACAGGAGAGACGTAAGGTTGACCAAGGTTGTGTGTGGTGCCGACTGTTGGACAGACCACCGCCTGATCATATCCAAAATGTGCTTCTACATCCAACCCAAGAGGCGGCCTCAGGGCCAGAAAGTCACAAAGCGCCTTGACGTGGAAAAACTTAAAAGTCCAGATGTCATCCATGAGCTACAGGAAGCAATCAGCGACGAGCTATCTGTCCCCCTCACCATCTCGGACATTATTGAAGATCAGTGGGCACACCTCAGAGACTCCACCAACTCCATCGCTCTCGAAATCATTGGACCCAAGCAAAAGAAGCACCAGGACTGGTTTGATGAAAATTACTCTGAGATTCAACCCCTCCTGGAGGAGAAACGCCAACTTCTCCGTGCACATCAGAGTGACCCCAAGTGCTTCGCAAAGAAAGCTGCCTTCACCAACATCCGCAGCAAGGTGCAGGCCAGACTCCACTCCATGCAGGATGCCTGGCTCAGCGCCAAAGCAGATGAGATCCAGGAGCATGCCGATAGCCATGATATGAGGAAGTTTTACGATGCGCTGAGGGCTGTCTACGGTCCCCAGTCCTCTAGCCCCCCCCTGCTTAGCTCCGATGGAACAACTCTCTTGAATGACAAAAAGCAGATCCTTGATAGATGGGCGGAGCACTTTAACAGCGCGCTAAACCGACCATCTTCTATCAATGATGAAGCCATCGACTGACTATGCCAGGAGCCTATCAACGAGGAGCTCGACATCCCACCCTCGTCAGAGGAAGTAAGCAAAGCCATCAAGCAACTTTCCTCTGGGAAGGCCCCCAGCCCCGACTCAATTCCAGCAGAAGTATACAAATTTGGTGGACCTACACTGCTTGTAAGACTGACAGAACTCTTCCAATCCATGTGGGAGAGTGAAGAACTACCCCAAGATTTTCGTGATGCTACTATTGTTCACATTTACAAATGCAAGGGAAATCGTCAGTCATGTGACAACCACCGCGGGATATCCCTTCTTTCCATCACCGGGAAAATCCTGGCCCGCATCCTTCTCAACCGCCTGCTGGTGCACCTTGAAGATGGTCATCTTCCCGAGAGCCAGTGTGGCTTTCGAGCGGGCCGCGGAACGACTGATATTATCTTTGCTGCACGCCAACTGCAGGAGAAGTGTGTTGAGCAGCACCGGGGCCTCTATACCACGTTCGTCGACCTGACCAAGGCCTTCGACACTGTTTGTGGAAATGGCCTCTGGCGGATCATGAAAAAATTTGGTTGTCCAGACAGGTTCATTGTCATTGTCAGGCAGTTCCCACGAGGGCATGACCGCTCGTGTCCTGGATGACGGCGACCCCTCAGAGACCTTCCCTGTGACCAACAGAGTCAAGCAGGGCTGTGTCTTAGCCCTGACGCTCTTCAGCATGGTTTTCTCTGCCATGCTCCAGGACGCTTTCAAAGACAGTCACTCTGGCATTGACATCAAGTACAGATGTGACGGGAAATTGTTTAATATCAGGCGAATGCAGGCAGTCACGAGAGTGAGGGAAACCATCATCAGAGACCTTCTCTTTGCCGATGACTGCGCCCTTAATGCCCCAAATGAGATAGAGATGCAACGTCAAATGGACGGATTCTCCACTAGTTGTGACAACTTTGGTTTCACCATCAGTACAAAGAAGACAGAAGTTATGTACCAAACCGCCCCAGGAGATACATACCATGAACCCGGCATCACTGTCAAAGGGCAGAAGATCCATGCTGTGGAGCAATTCACCTACTTGGCAGCACCCTCTCCTGCACCGCCAACATTGACATTGAGGTTAACCATAGGACCTCCACAGCGAGCAGTGCATTTGGAAGACTTAGAGACAATGTGCGGAAGAGGAGAGTCATTACACTCGCAACCAAACTGAAAGTATACCGAGCAGTCGTCCTGACAACCCTACTCTACGGCTGTGAAATTTGGACGCCATATAAAAGACATGAAAAACAGCTGAATGGCTTCCACCTCAGATGCCTCCGTAATCTTCTCAACATCCGCTGGCAAAACAGAATTCCTGACACAGAAGTCTTGAAGCGCGCGGGGCTCCATACCATCACCACCATAATCCACAAAACCCAGCTCCGGTTGGCAGGCCATGTCTATCGCATGCACGACAGCCGAATCCCTAAACAACTTTTCTATCGGGAACTCAGCCAGGGAAAGCGGAATGCAGGGGGCCAAAAGAAACGATATAAAGACTGCTTGAGAACCTCCCTTAAAGACTTTGACATCAACCCCCAGTCTTGGGAGAGTCGCGCTGCGGAACGTTCGGCCTGGCGTTGTGCCATCAGCCTAGGAGCCGACAGGGCAGAGAATCAACGCATGACACACGACCAGCAGAAACGCAAGAGGAGGAAGGAGAGAGCTGCCGGTTCACAGCCTGCCGATACCGCCTTCACGTGTCCAGAGTGTAGAAGAGTCTGCCGAGCACGGATTGGCCTCATCAGCCATCTCAGGACCAACAAACCCCCGACGCCGAACTGATTGATACCTTAGTCATCGTCGACTTTGACGGACGAGCAAGAGAAGATATCTATTGAAGCGGTAGAACGATCCCACCATTTTCCCAGCAGCCTTGACAACGGATTTGATGTACATGTTCCATCTCAGATCAGGAGTAAAGGTTAGACCTAGAAGTTCATCAAAACATAGAGCCTCTCCAAGCAAAGAGCCATTCATTTTGATTGATGTCAGATAGGGATCAGAGCGTTGATGATGGAAAGACAGAAGCTTAGTTTTGGATGCATTAAAATTAACCAACCACCTCTTTCCCCATTACATCACGTGATCAGGATCAGAGGAGAAAAAATCAGAGACAACTTGGTCGTTTATGGCCTTTGAAGTACTGCCATAGATGGTAGCGTTGTCAGCATAAATGTCTACAAATGATCTTAGGGTGTGATTTGGGAGATCATTGATGTAGATCAGGAAGAGAGTTGGGCCTAGGATGGATCCCTGAAGGACATACCAGCATTAATACTGTAAGCTTCTGATTTCTGCCCATCAACCACTACTTTTATGAATCTATCAGAGAGAAATGATTTAAAAACTGATAAAACATTTCCAGCTATATCATAGCCGGAGATTTTGTGGAGTAGACATTTATGCCATAACCTATCAAAGGATTTTGATATGTCAAAGGATTTTGCCCTAGAAAAGAAGCCTCCATCGAGAAATTCACTAATCCTATGAGTTATAACCGTTAGCACATCTGCTATAGATCTATTAGAACTGAAGCTATAGTCACTGAGAAGGTTATATTTGCTGAGGTGGTTGACTACTTTTCTATTTAACACAGATACTAGCAACTTACTCATGATGCATAGGAGACTTATTTGTATTGAGAGGGAAATGAGCGATTACCTGAATTTTTAAATACGGGATATACTGATGAAGTTTTCCAGGGTGTTGGGAAGCATTTCTCCTGAAGACAACGCTTTGTAAGTATGGGAGTTAGTTGTGGTTGAAGCTTTTTCAGCACTGTAATAGGAATGTTGTCAGGGCCAATTGCTTTACTGAAATCAAGGTTTTTGATAAACTTGGCAGCATCATACACAGATATTTGTAAATCACATTTGTGTGTTTTCAGACACAGGAGGAAATACAGGTGGTTGGCGGCCCTGATCGCATATAGTAAAATTAGCTGCAAAGTTTTTGGTAAAGAATTTTGCTTTGTCTGATGCTGACAAAATTACCTCAGGCCTATTGATGATGATTGGAATAGAACACACACTTCTATTCAGTACCCTATTTGTTATTTGCCAAAACTGATGGGAACCAAGCCGCTGCTCAGCCAATTTGGACTTGACAGACTGAGCATACAACTCTCTCGCATTCTTTATTATTCTTTTACAGTGGTTGCTGGCAGTCCTGAAGGCAGCTTTAGTTTCTGTTACGTTGGAAGTAATGGAAATAGTGATTTCTGTTTACAATGGCAGCAGCACATTCTGTAGAGAATCATAACTGACTAGTTTTTGATGGGATTTTTTTTAGGGTATAAAGCGGTCTATACCTACATTCCGTCAGATCTGATACTATAGAGAACACATTCTTTTTAAATGTGGAATGCAGAGGTAGATGTGATATAAATGTACAAAACCTATCCTAATCTCCCATTGGGTATCGACATACTGTACAATGGAGATGTATGTCAGAGGACTTATTACATTTTGTTTTTATTTTAACATGGCAACCAAGAGGTTGGAAAATCGAAGTCAGAACAGAATAGAAGATGAACATAGCTCAGAGCAAGTTGAGAGAAAAAGGTCTAGGAGACTTGCATACTGACCATCAGTGTGAGGCACTCGGGTGGGTTCGTGAACAATCTGAGTTAGGTCATAAGCAATAGAGAAATCGTGACAGAACCTCCCCTGATCATGTCTTGTTTGAGTGGGCTAACAATTCCACATTATGAACATTGAAGTCTCCACAGACGTGAATGTTAGCCAAAGGATGATCAGAAATTGAATTTCAAAACAACCTCTCTCTACCCAGGTCTTTATTTATTATTCTTTCATCCTTGTTACTTTCTCCCATGTTTTCCTTAGTTTTGTCCTGTCAACTGATGTTATTGGCAGATTGACTTGTATTGAAGTTATTCACATTCTCTCTATTCTATCTATCTATCTTTCTCTATATAAATAAATTGAAGTAATTTTTTCCCATATGAGTTTGACCTTAATAGGATTAAAAATCAAGACATTACATACAAATGTAATGTGCACAAACTGCAGCGTAGGATCTGGGGTGTGCTATAGGTCTATTACCCTTACACTTCCTCGATAACCGTATATTCCTATATTTTTCCGGTGAGAGTCCACTGCCAAAACCGGTTAGAATCAATGGAAGTTGTAAAATCTTTTCTCTCTATTAAATTCCTACTAATCCTCCTACCACTTAACACCGCTGAGAACGCGTCCACAAGGAACAGTAGGATTAAACACCACTTTGGAATCATACAGGGTTATTAAAGCCATTCTTTTCTTTTTTTTTCTCGCTTCTCTCCTATAAAAAAAAACACGGATTTACGGTCCAATTAACATTATCTTTTTGCCTTTTTTCTTTTTTCTTTTTTTGTGTTACGATTACCGCCCTTTGTTTGCTTGTTTGTTTGTGTGTGTGTGTGTGTGTGTGTGTGAGAGAGAGAGAGAGAGAGAGAGAGAGAGAGAGAGAGAGAGAGAGAGAATGTGTTTAGTGTCTGTCTCTCTATATTTCTACCTCCTCTTCTTGACGTCGAAGCAGGAGTTAAAATTACAGTTTAATAAAGCAAAAAAAAAAAAAAAGAGAAAAGGTATAAATACAATAAAATAGAAATAACAAAAACACATTTCAATGCGTAATTTGTTTTATTCTTTTTTTAATGTTAACTTTTTTTAAGAAAGCGGTTATCTGTCCTAACCAGCTTTCTGAGCTTTGGGTATCATTCGCTGTCGGTTTTTTCTTTCGTCTAACCTTAACCTCCCTCCTATTCAAACTGCAGCTACTGGTGTTCGTGGTCCTTAGGGTTGGCATGGCTGTGGTGTTTTGAATGAAAAATTAATGTAAAACGGATTCTTAATTTCTCAGCCATTATGGCATTTACATTTCTTGGAGATGATGGAAAAATTTGAATAAATCAGTGAATAGAAACATTTTCATTTGCCAATGAGAATAGCGATTATTATTAACATAAACTATTTTATTTTTCACTTATTTCCATATGAAAAATAAGGTAAGACTTTAAATTTAAAATGTTTTAGATTACTTGTATATAATGAAATGACTGCATAAATTTCCTTCCGAACCCGAGTATCGTAAGTTTGCAACAACAGATGCCACATACAAACTCAATCCATCTAGGCTAATAGCCACTATCTTATGTAGCTTTCGAACACCATTTTTGATATTCATTCAGTTGTGATATTAAAATGCTATATTGCATCCTACGAGCAACACCATCACAATCGCAACATCTTTAGAGGAAGGAGTCCCTACTTTTCTTTTTAATTATTTAGTCCTACCACTACGACCAGTTGTCACCAGGACGAATTCTACACGTTCCACAGAATCTGTGATTACACCAACTTTACCTTGCTCAATACATACATATACCTAATATAATCTTTCCAATTCCCAATTCATAAATAATAATGGCTCCCTCGCCAGATGCACTCCATTCTGATTAGCTGAGCTTTTAAAATTCTAATATTCCGGAATCCAACTGTTCGATTTACAAATGAATGCTTACTATCATTAAAATATGGTGTCACTTAGAGGCATATTAATGCACCCGGCGGCAAGTTAATTAAATCCATAGGTCATTACTGTCATTAAGATCGAAAAATACAAGATAGAGAAACCCCTTAAACAACCGTTAAATATCCAGTTTACTTGCTGTCTTTAACAAAATTTAAAACACGATATCCACTATGAGAATCTCCTTCGTTGTCGCCGCCGACATCTTCATTTTCGATAACGTCGACGGCGATGTCTTTGATAACACAACTAACATACATACACATCCCTTGCAATCAAGTTTTATACAAATAAACACACAACGTGTACATTGGTGATGTTTTAAGCCGACGCATTACATACATTTTTACATATTGAAGAGCTTATTTCCCAAATATTTACGTCTTTTATATTTAGATTTCTCCTAACAATAATAACAAACAAAGAAAAAATACAAACAATTTACAATGAATAAAATTAAATAAAAAAAAATATACAGACATTTATTTGCTAATTATCTTATCTTTTCCATGCGATTTTACGACACTTATAGGGTTTCTGATATTACGATAATGAATTTTGCCGACAAATAATTTATACGTAATAACGTTATGCTTTACGATGGACAGCCAAACAATGCGCGTGCGCATGTTGTTTAGCTTACGGTAAGACTATTTGTCAGCGGCAATTTCAAATGTGTTATTCGTTTAAAAATTATCAGAAAAAACTTTAAATGCCATCAGATTAATGTGAATGTGAAACACTGCGAGAAACAACCAATCGAATTTTTTTTAATGCTTGAACATTACCTTTTATAATGCTATATAGACATTACGGCTATATTGAAGATGTTACGTCTGGATTAACTTAAATAGGTGAGCTCCCAAATATTTGTGTGTGTGTGCGTGCGCGCGCGCGCGCGCGCGCGCGCGCGTGTGTGTGTGTGTGTGTGTGTGTGTGTGTGTGTGTGTTTTATTATTATGCCGAAAATAAATTACGGAAGTTTATTGAACGAAAATAAAACTGAATGTGAAAGGCGATGAGAAACAGCCAATTTAACTTTTTTTTGCAGTTTGAACATTAACGTTTATTAATGCTATTTAGAGAAGCTGGCTAAACTGACGATGTTAACTATGGACTAATTTGAAGAAGTTATCTCCCACATATTGGCATTTTTTTTTTATCATTATGTCAAAATAAAAAGTACGGAAGTTTATTTCACGAATTAAAAATATCTTATTTTTTGCTAACAATTTTATTTCCGCGACATATTCCTTTGATTAAAATTTTTTTTATTTGAAAAAAATTCGTATTAAAAAACGCGATTATTTGGAAGCTAAACTCTTTAATATATATGTATATATATATATATATATATATATATATATATATATATATATATATATATATATATATATATATATATATATATATATAAAAGTGAACGTGTCCGTGTGTCTGTGTGCCTGTCTGTCTGTCTGTGTGTCTGTGTACATTTCCCTACGCAATAACTCTGTCAATTTTCAGTCTACAGACTGAAAATTAGAGATACAGGGTACTGAGATTTGAGAAAATCTATGTGATGTGTTTTCGGCAAGAAATTTGGCTGTCAAGCGGTCAAAGTTCAACGATTTGACCTTTGAGAACTCTACCAAACTCCTCCGACAATTTGGGATCTAAACACTTAAAATTTTAGATATAGGTTCCTTGGACATGGATCTAACTTAATAAGTCGATTTGAGCCATAATAGGGGTCAAAGTTTAAAAAATTGACCATTTTTTTTTTTTGCTCAGCTTACATATCCAAACACCCGAGCAACGCCGCGCTGAAATGCTAGCCAGAAATTTCGATGTTAAGAGGTCAAAGTTCAACGATTTGATCTTTGAAAACCTTACCAAACTCCTCCGACAATTTTGGGTATAAACACTTGAAATTTTAGATATACGTTCCTTGGACATGGATCTAACTTAATAACTCGATTTGAGCCCCAAACAATAAATGTTAAGCGGTCATAATAGAGGTCAAAGTTTTAAAAAAATTGACCTCTTCGGTCTCTACCAAATTACTCAGACAATTTCTGGTCTAAATATTTGAAATTTTACATAAAGGGTATTCAGAGATAGGGCAAGCTTTTTAATCAGTTTGGATCGAAAAATTTAGTTACCAATATATAAATGTATGTATGTATGTATGTATGTCTGCATAACACTTTCGACAGAGGTGACGGATTTTACCAAGATCATTATCCTTTTAAAGTTCGACTTTCAGACGATAATTATCGAAAAATTGGCTAAAAACATTCCTATCTTCACCTTAAACTGGGCACCTTTCTACAGGGGGGGGGTAGCTTTTTTCGCCGATATTTTCGAAAGTCATCCTTTCCTTTCGATTGTCTAGCCTTAATTTAAACATAAGTCACTTCCGGTTTTGCGGTGGTCGTGACGGCAAAGACGTCAGGGTTTTTTTTTCCTGTTCTTTTCCTCCTTCGTGGTACAGGTTCGAGCCTGTCTTCCTACTACCACTTTTTTTTTTTTGCTCCACATACACACCCAAACATCCGGGCAACGCCGGGCTGAAATGCTTGTATATCTATAAAAGTGAACGTGTCTGTGTATGTCTGTGTGTCTGTGTGTCTGTGTGTGTGTCTGTGTACATTTTCCTAAGCAATAACTCTGTCAATTTTCAGTCTACAGACTCAAAATTTGATATACAGGGTAATGAGATTAGGGAAAATCTTTATAATCCGTATTCGGCCAAAAATTCGGCTGTTAAGGGGTCAAAGTTCAACGATTTGACCTTTGAGACTCTACCAAACTCCTCCGACAATTTTGAGTATAAACACTTGAAGTTTTAGATATAGGTTCTTTGGACATGGATCTAAGTTAATAACTTGATTTGAACCCAAAACAATAAATGTTAAGGGGTCATAATAGGGTCAAAGTTTAAAAACATTTGACCTCTGCGGTCTCTACCAAACTACTCTACAGAACGATCTCTACCAAACTACTCTGTCAATGTTTGGTCTACACACTTGAAACTTGATATATAAGGGATGTAGACATTTTACATAAGAAGTTAATCTTATATTATGCTTCCTATAAACACCTTCGAAATAGTCAAATGTAATATAGTCCATATTACTCTCCCTTACTCTCTCCCTCACTCCCTATCTATCTATCTATCTATCTATCTATCTATTTATCATCTATCTATGCTTTTTAATATATATATATATATATATATATATATATATATATATATATATATATATATATATACATACACATATATCCATACATAACCACTGAGAATCAAAATCAAAATCTTTAGCTTACGGTTTACTTTTCCTTTGACGTTAATGCCTGAGCTATGAAGACATATTCTCCAGGATTGACTACAACGAAATATCAAGAATGTTAAGATCAGGTGATGAGGGAAACCATTCTTCTTTACATATCTAGGACAGACAGTTTTCTCTACACCACTGCTGTGTTACATGAACAATGTGGCTTGTCGCACCATCTTGTTGGAGAGTCCAAACTTTATTACCATGCACAGTACACCTTCAACAATGTCCTTAATGTAATGTTCTTTGTTAATCTTCACCCTTTGAGGGATGAAAACAAGGAGAGATTCCCTTGCTCAAAAATGGCTGTCCTGATGCTGGTTTCTGCGTTCTGAAAACCTTTCCTGCATTATCAGGTATTGCCACATAACTTCGCGAAAGGACTCTATTATTTTGATGATAGTGGAACTTTTGAAATGAGATGAGAATAACGTTTCATCTGTGAAGATGATGTAATTGAATGTGTCATGTCTGAAACGGTTTAACAAGAGTCGATTTTTAATGAGTTTCATTGTAGGTGCAGAGAGAAGCTGTCACTTTTAGAGCTTATAGGTGACATCTGTAGGTAATTTAGACATAGTCTTCACATAGTCTTTGGTGATGTTTGTGCTTTATTTGTTATTTGTCTCATTGGATCTTCTTGAATTTCGCCTGATTTTCCCCCCCCCTAACATTTTTGATGAATATATTATTTAATTGGAATTCATTATTGAGATGAGTATTAATTATGAATTTATTTAGGCCAGAGGAATAGTTGTCCGAAACGTCATGAAACAACAACTAAGAAAGATGAGGATAATAGTCCACAATAAATGAATTAATTTTTGATGAATTTAGGTGTTTTGAAGATGCGGCGACAGCCTGATCATTGTCTATCTTTGATTGACAAAGTTTTCAGGTAACGATCAATCATTCTTTTTATGAACATGCTGTTGATTTTGAGGGCTTTTTTTTCGAACTTGAATATTTCTGGTAGACGCAGGCCTTTCTAATGCTGCTCTATGATGAATCTTCTCTTCAATTCAACAGACATTATTAAAAATTAGTATCTTTTTTTATGAAAAATATGAAATCATATATTACATTATCATATAATGACAATTAAATAGTAAATTCATTTTAATATTATCATAAAAAAATAGTTCTGAAATTTTGTAACATACCCCACCCTGTACATATATATACATATATAGAGAGAGATACTAGTGAAAAAATATATTTATAGTAAGCTACATAGAAACGTTCATGTTTAATTCTCGAAGGAAATTATCAGGCTAAATGCTGATTATTGTACTTACTATATAGTAGTGATTTCAAAAGTTAAAAAATATATTTGACTTAGGTGTTATTAGATAGAATCGATAAAACATGTAGCTCTCCAGTTTTATTCATTACCATCTGAGATAACAACAGATGGATATTACAACTTCAAAACATGAACCAACTTTACCATATAAATGTATATTTGCACATGTGTAGAAGTAACATGTTTAGTCGACTTATGCCTGTCAAATTCTAATTATTTTTCAATTTTGATCCCTTAGCAGCTATTTGCTAAAAACCAAATCGAATGTATTCCAGAGGTCCACACCCCTTATATATCAAGTTTCAAGTGTGTAGACCAAACATTGACAGAGTAGTTTGGTAGAGACCGTTCCATACACAGACAGACAGATAGAGAAGGTCACTCTTATATACGAGAAGGAACAGCAGAGCGTCTTGGTATGATGAACTATATCAGTTGTCCAAAATGGTATTTTTTAAAAAGTTTTTTAAGGTAAACAACTTATGAGTACGTGACTAAATATGCAGCAATAACATAATTTTGCAAACTTGTTGGTCGTAATAAGAAACAATATTGTAATGTTTACTTTTTGAAAAGTAATACGTAACCAACTGATAACACTTGATATTTGGAACTTGGAGAATTATTATATTGCACTATGTGTGTGTGTGTGTGTGTGTGTGATGATTATAATTTACAAAATATACGCCTACTAAACATCTATATATACATATATATACGATAGCGTGTGTGTTCTTTTGTGTGTCACGCTTACACCCGGGTCATTTAATTGTTATGAAATTCTATTTCTCATCTTTATATTAATATCGTAATTCGATTCGGCCGTTATCATGCTGTGCATCCCTAAAAAGGAAAATTGAATATTCCAAATAAACCTTGTCACCCCTTAAAAAGAAAGTGGAATTAAAAAAAAATGGTGTCGCTGTTGAGGCAAAGCTAATAAAAATGGTTTGTTCTTCTTGGCCTTTTGGCCAAGATCAAAGTGTAGTATCTGTTCTTCAGATGCTACGTTTCCATTTCTTCTTCTCTTTCATTGGAGGAGAAATCCTTTACGACTAAGACAATTTTTTGTTCCTTTATTCCACGTTAAAAAACGACCCTGGTGTGTTAATCTGTCCCGTGGGGAGGCATTATAAATAGGTACTTTATTTAATGTAACAAAAGTAACAGGGAAAAGTAATTTCTAATTTAATTACAAAATGCCCTGGAAATGTCCCTTCTGATTAATTATAAAATGCACAGGAAATCTATCTTCCGATTAATCATAAGATGCCCTGGAAAATGTCCCTTCTGATTATTATTTTTTTTTTGTTTACTTGCCTCCCCACAAGGGCAGAGTTGGACATGAGGTCGATTGAAAATTTGGGGGGTACCCAGCTCCCCAAAAGGAGCACTGGTCAGTAACAAAAATAAAAACTGTATCAGTAACGAAGGATTTCTCCTCCATTAACCAATACCAAAAAAGGGTGTGTTTAGTCACTGGAATGCTGAAACTGATACTACACTCAGAAATGTTGAAGCAATGGTTGCCTAATCTCTAACGTGTTCATGTTTTTATGTATTAATTTCGAAAAGCTACTGAAAGATTTTATGATTTTACATTACTTTATTTCAAGTATATTTTAAACAATGGGGTGGGGGATATGAAATCAGACCTGGAAATGACTTAAACCGTTTACGATTTAAACATTACTTTACTTCATGCATATTTTTAACAGTGGGATGGAGGATCAGAAATCCGTCTCGGAAATGGCTGAAACCGTTCACACATTAAACATTACTTTATTTAATATTTTTAACAGTGGGGTGGGGGATATGAAGTCGGTCCCGGAAATGGATGCAACCATTTATGCTTTAGACATTACTTTATCTAATGTATATTTTTTACAGTAGGATGGGAGATAAGAAGTCAGTCTCGGAAATGGCCGAAACCATTTACGTTTTAGACATTATTTAATGTATATTTTTAACAGTGGGTAGGGGATAGAAAGTCAGTCCCGAAAAGGGCTGAAACAGTTTACTATTTAGACATTACATTATTCCATGTATATTTTTAGTAGTGGGTTGGGGATATAAAGTCAGTCCCGGAAATGGCTGAAACAGTTTGCGATTTAAACATTACTTTATTTCATGTATATTTGTAACAGTGTGATGGAGGACAGGAAGTTAATCCCGGGATTGACTGAGATAAGTACAAATATATACTAGCAGAAAGCGTCGCCCAGTATTGAATGAGATAGGTGGAAAACATATAGTAGCAATATACACAGCGTCACCCGGGGTCCAATGAGATGATGAAAAACATATACTTGCAGAATACACCGTGTCACATGGGATTGGCTAAGATAGGTGGAACATATATACTATGAGAATACCCGGAATTGATTGATGTGTTTGTAATGGACTAATTAACCCAGGCAATATATCAAAGTTATTAAGTAAGGGGAAGTGATATAGTGGGTTAAAGTTATGAAAATTATTGTCGAAATTAGTAACATATCCAAGAATTATGAAAAATGATGAAATGTGAGTAACTTGATTGGTGTGTTTGTAATGTAATAATAAACCTAAACAATATATCAAAGTTCTTATATTAGTAGGAGGGGGCATAATGCGGGTTTTTAATTATAAAAAATGATTGTCGAAATTAATAACATATCCAAGAATTATGAAAAGTGATGAAATGTAAATTAATTGATTGGTGTGTTTGTAATAAAATAATCATTCCAGGCAATATATCAACGTTATTATTTTAGTAAGGAGGAGGCTATAACGTGTATTAAACTTATGAAAAATTATTGTCGAAATTAGTAACATATCCAAGAATTATGAAAAATGATTAAATGTGAGTTAATTGATTGGTGTGTTTATAATAAAATAATCAGTCCAGGAAATATATCAAAGTTATTATTTAGTAAGAGAGGCGATAAAGATGGGTTAAATTATGTAAAATGATTGTCGAAATTAGTAACATATTCAAGAATTATGAAAAATCATATGTGATTTAATGCATTTGTGTGTTTGCAATGAAATAATCAGGCAAGACAATATATCAACGTTATTATTTTAGCAAGGGGCGATGATATGGAATAAAATTATGAAACATGATTGTCGAAATAAGTAACATATCCAATAATTATGAAAAATGATGAAATGTGATTTCATGCATTAGTGTGTTTGTACTGAAATAATCAGCCTAGATAAAATATGAATGTTATTATTTTATTAAGAAGCGGGCGATAATCTGGGTACAAATTATGAAAAATGATTGTCGAAATTAGTAACATACCCAAGAATTATGAAAAATGATGAAATGGATGTTAATTGATTGGTGTGTTTGTAATGAAATAAATGTCCCAGCAAATATATCAACGTTATTATTTTAGTAAGGTTGGGCAATAATGTTGCTTAAAAATATAAAAAAATATCATCGAAATTAGTAACATATCCAAGAATAATGAAAAATGATGAAATGTTAGTTAATTGATTGTTGTGTTTGTAATGAAATAATCAGCCTAGACAATATATTAAAGTTATTATTTTAGTAAGGTGTGCGATATGGTGAGTTTAAATGATGGAAAATTATTGTCGAAATTAGTACCATATCCAGGAATTGTGAAAAATGATAACATTTTAATTAATTTACCGATGTGTTTGTTTATGAAATAATCAGCCCATACAATATATCAAATTTATTATTTTAGTAAGGAGAGGAGCAATAATATGGGTTAAATTTGTGAAAAATTATTGTCCAACATAGTAACATATTCAATAATTATGAAAAATGATGAAATGTGAGTTAATTGACCGGTGTGTTTATAATGAAATAATTAGCTCAGGAAATATATCAAAGTTATTACTTTAGTGAGGGGGCGATGCATTTTATTAAAAGGGATAGAATAATACGATTATGCCTTCATTCATGCTGAGCAGAACGACCACAGAATGCCCAGCAACAATATATTATACATGAAAACTGCCATTGTGGAATTTCCACAGGTCCCGCTTGTTAATTTATAAATACATTTCTATACAAAAAGGAATCTATTAATTTCTGAAGATATTAAGAAGTTAAACTCTGAAAACGGTTGGTAAAATAACTGGATTAAGTATTAAATAATTCCAACATGTTTAATATGCCGTAAAACTATATAACCACGCTGAACAACACAAGACAATCAGATTAATTCATATTGTGAGATTTGAAATAGTTCGTCTCCATTACAAACCAGATTTCCTCAGAAAAAGTTCATGTGTGCATTTGAGAACATGAAGGCATTGAAAAGACAAAGATAAAATCATCCTCATCTTTTGCAAAGTAAATATTTGATGAACAAAGAATTGTTTGTCGAATGGCCGCCAGACATAAAATAATTTGTAAAAAGATGTTTTTATTTTTTGCTTTTAGTTGTGTTTTTTAAATCTGCACTAGCAGCTGCTTCTCTTTTAATCTGAGAAGCTCAAAGCAGACAAGAAGCCAAAAACTCTTGCTCAAATACTACGTGTCGACAATGTTTGCTTGCAAGATTACTATCTAAAAGAAATAACGCACTAGTTTAATATTTTTACATTTATTCATCAAACTTGCTTTTATTTGTCTTCATGATTTATTCAGTTGATTTCACTTGATTACAGCCTAAGGGTGGCTGAACAGAATCAAATATCTGATTGTGAATCACTAGAAGGTTTGATCCTGCATTTTTATAGTATAATAAACATAATGTCCATCAAAATAATTTCCAGATTATTCCTGAATAGAAGATGGCCATCACAGTCAAAATCAAGGCAGTGCCATGAGAGGAGTGTATCAATTATTTATAATTTGGCATGTTGTATCCAAGTGTACTTATTATCGAATGGTGATAAAACAAAGATTGTTGGCCATTCAAAAACAAATGTTGGTGGACAAGTCAGGCATAGATTGGAGTTTATTTTTAATTTTAATCATATTTAATTTTATTAATGATTCAATGGATGGCATTTTTTTGGGGGGGGTCACCTTGTAATTAAAGTAGATAGGCAGATATCTGAGTTTTACGAACATAAAGAACAGGCTCGTTCTGTAGTATTTCTGCTTATTGCAGGTTTTAATCAATCAGACTTGTTGAATATTCAATTTGCAAATGTCATATGCAGTTATCTGAATGCTCATCTGACCATGCTCATCTGACCATACTCATCTGACTATGCTCATCTGACTATACTCATCTGAATATTATCTGAATGCTCATCTGCATATGCTCATCTGAATATTATCTTAATGCTCATCTGATTATGCTCATCTGACTATGCTCATCTGAATATTATCTTAATGCTCATCTGACCATGCTTATCTGACTATGCTCATCTGACTATGCTCATCTGGCCATGCTCATCTGACTATGCCCATCTGAATATTATCTTAATGCTCATCTGACCATGCTTATCTGACCATGCTCATCTGACTATGCTCATCTGAATATTATCTTAATGCTCATCTGACCATGCTTATCTGACTATGCTCATCTGACTATGCTCATCTGGCCATGCTCATCTGACTATGCTCATCTGAATATTATCTGAATGCTCATCTGCATATGCTCATCTGAATATTATCTTAATGCTCATCTGCATATGCTCATCTGACTATGCTCATCTGAATATTATCTTAATGCTCATCTGACCATGCTTATCTGACTATGCTCATCTGACTATGCTCATCTGGCCATGCTCATCTGACTATGCCCATCTGAATATTATCTTAATGCTCATCTGACCATGCTTATCTGACTATGCTCATCTGACTATGCTCATCTTACTATGCTCATCTGAATATTATCTTAATGCTCATCTGACCATGCTTATCTGACTATGCTCATCTGACTATGCTCATCTTAATATTATCTTAATGCTCATCTGACTATGCTCATCTGAATATTATCTGAATGCTCATCTGACTATGCTCATCTGACCATGCTCATCTGACTATGCTCCTCTGACTATGCTCTGACTATGCTCCTCTTACTATACTCATCTGACTATGCTCATCTTAATATTCTCACCTGAATGCTCATCTGACCATGCTCTTCTGACTATGATCATCTGACCATGCTCATCTGACTATGCTCTGACTATGCTCCTCTTACTATACTCATCTGACTATGCTCATCTGAATATTCTCACCTGAATGCTCATCTGACCATGCTCATCTGACCATGCTCATTTGGCCATGCAATCAGTTCCTCATAACAATTGGCATTGTGTATTTTTAGTGTGTTGGTATCTATCCATGATAACTTGACATGAATAGATACCAACACGCTAAAAATACACAATGTCAATTTATTCATACTCTTATCAATTTTCCTCGCTGGGTGACAAGTCGCAGAATAGATCTTTAGAAATCTTCTATGAGGATTTCTTTTCTAGATTTATCTAAGGAAATGGTAGAAACACTAGAGGAAGACCTCCAATTTGTAGTGGAATGGAGACATAAATGGATGGTCACATTCAATGCTGCCAAGACTAAGCTTGTTTCCTTCAATAATTACAAGAAATTTCTACCATCAATAGCAATGGCCAAAGACACATTACTTGAAAGTGCTTCTTTTAAACTCCTCGGCCTAACGTTTACAGGGAACATGAGTTCAAGCAGATACATTGAGAGCATTGCCAAGGCCGCTGCAAAGAAGGTGGGCTTCCTCTACCATGGTAGAAATCTACTTATGCCTGAAAGTATTCCGTACCACTACAAGGCCACCATTCGCCCATGTATGGAGTATTGTTGTCACATTTGGGCTGGTGCATCTGTTAGAAGTCTCTCACTTCTGGACAGGGTTCAAAAGAGAGTTGCCAACCTGATAAGTCCTGAAATGCGATCTAAGCTTCAGTCTCTATCTCATCGACGAAATGTTGCATTTCTCTGCCTGTCCTTCAAGTATTTTAGTGGTAAATGCTCTGACGAACTGTAAGCACTTGTACCCCTTGATGTAAATACTCCCGACAAGCAGCTAAATCCCACCCCTACACAGTAGAGATGCCTAGATGTAAGGAAGCCTTCTACTCCAATAGTTTCTTCCACAGGACTGCTAGATTTTGTAACTCCATTTTGGGATTCTGCTTTCCCAACTGTACTGACATGCAGAAGTTCAAGTGTAATGCAAACAGACACCTTGCTGCTCAACTCCCTTCATAATATCCCTGCAACTTATGTCCCCAATAGCAGCTCCCTATTTTAAAGTAGCACAATACCTTGTTTGGGGTGAAAATGGAATAAAAAATATTTACAAAAAAAGATTATAAAGATACGAGGGGCGTGTAATAAGTAATGCCCCTGACACACTTCTCATAGCAGTAGAGCAACGAAACTTGGCATAGTTATTAGTCTTTCTCTACATAGCAACCACCCAGAGTTATGCATTTCTCCCATCCTTTGATGCAGCTCTGGAGACCGTTTTTGTAGAACATCCCTGGTTGGTCCTCCAACCATGATGTGACTTCAGAAATCAAGACTGCATCATCTGGGAAACGCTTTCCTTTCAAAAACAACTTCAGGGCTGTGAAGAGGTGAAAGTCAGAGGGTGCAAGGTCAGGAGAATAGGGAGGCTGAGGTAGGATTTCTTAACCACACGCCGGTGCTTCTGATTTGGCGACGTGCGAGTTGTGGACCGGAGTGTCGCCCTGCAGGAGGAGATCTTGCCCCACCTCTAGATTTTGATAGCTTCCCTTAATTTCCTCAAAAGTGAAGCATAATAGGCTCCTGTAATTGTGGTACCCTTTGCCAGGAAATCTTTCATCACTACTCTGTCCTGGTCCCAGAAGACTGTGAGCATGACCTTGCCAACGGAGGGCTGCACCCTTGCCTTCTTTGGAAGTGGTGAGTCCAAGTGCTTCCACTGCATTAACTGGGCTTTGGTCTCTGGATCATAGGGATAGACCCAGGTTTCATCCTGTGTAATCAGTCTTTTGAAAAACTTTGACTCATCTTCTTGGCACATCTCCAAATTCATCCTTGAGCACTCGACGCGTTCTCACTTCTGGAATGGTGTGAGCAACCTGGGAATCCATCTGGCAGACATCTTATGCATATGCAAATGGTCATGGATAATAGTTTCCACAGACCTTGTACTAATCTTGACATATTGGGCTATTTGGCGAATAGTAATACGCCGATCTTCCAAAATGGCAGCCTCAACTTGACGGACAGATGCCTCATCAATGGCAGATGGGGAGAGACCAGGTCTTAGAGCTATTTCCACAGACTTCCGGCCATGTTTGAATTCACGATGTCAGCACTTTACAAGGTTATATGATGGGGCATTATCACCATAAGTTTCTTTCATTTCATCAAAAGTCTCCTGTGGTGTGCGTCCTTTCAAATACAAAAACCAGATCACTGCTCGACATTCAACATGCTCCATTTCACACCTGACTCGGTTCAAACACCTGTAAAACAGAAATCACAATTAGTTCAGAGCTGTAATTTGTCACATAATCCGTAGAGATATAAATCATTACACATGCATAATTTCAGCTAGATCAGACAACTGGAAGTGGGTCAGGGGCATTACTTATTGCACGCCCCTCGTATAACCCACCACTAATTGGTAACAACTATTACTTGAACCTAATTCAAACATATCCTGCCTCACGCATATGACCTAGCTCAAACAATCAAAGCCACTTGTATCTCTCGGCGATCTTTCTTTATAAAACACTGTGGCTTAGAATGGTGTTTATTTTTTAAATCATTGTAGACATGGCCACACATTACCACACAACAACAGCGACAAATAACAGTAGCAAAAATAATGTAATAAAATCTATACTACGAGTAGTTGTATTACCTTCAAAACATTGCTTGGTAGTGACAAATAATAAAGGGAAAACATTGTAATATATACTAAAATTCCAAAAATTCAACTTGGTTACGGTAACTCTGAATGAAACGCGAGTTGCAGGAGAGAGACAACTCGGAGAAGGCCAGGACACAACAACCACGAATCCATGCAATTGGTTTTGTCATTTGAAACAGCCTGAAAGAACAACATGTCAGAATCAACAAGTGGCTTATAACTCTAAGAATTTAACTCACCCACAACCAACACGCTATCGTTATCTCCACGTATGACCCAACACTCGTGGTTGATGACGTGGACAAAGAGCGTTTCTATGCTCAGCTTGACAACGTGCTCTCTTCCATTCCTCGCAAAGAGAAGTTGTTTCATCTAGGCGGCTTCAACGTTAGAGTTGGGCGAGACCACATCCTTTGAAAAAGGAAAGAATGGGGCGTGTTAATGAGAACCCTACTTCTGACCAAATATGCTGAATACGATTTGATATTCAGCAATATAGTCTTCCAACAAAAGAACGTCATTTGGCAGCATCCAAGATCTAAATATTGGCACCTGATTGTCTATATGATTGTATGCACTAGAGATTGCAAACTAGTGCTCAGAACACAAGTCATCACAGAGGATGATGGCTGCTGGACAGATCATCGTCTGCACTGTTTCATGATGAAATTGCAGATTTAGCCAAGGAAACATTGAGGTAAAGTGAACGTCAAGAAGTTTGACGCCAAGCATTTCAAAGATCTCACACACTTTCAAAACTGTCGCTAAAAACTGCAAGAGCTACTTTCCAAGCAGCACTGCAAGACGTAGATGACCACTGGAACTTGCTCAAGATTGCCATTGCGACATCCTGCAAGGAAATCTATGACTTTCTAACCAAGAAACATTAGGACTGGTTAGAGGACAACGTTGAAGAGATTAAGTGACTCATCAACGATAAAAAAACAAAGCTTCCATGCTCATCTGAATGACCCACAGTCAACTGTAAAGAAGCAACGGTATCAGGAACGCAAGATCACTGTTCAAGAAGCCACATGCACGCTTTAGGACAATTGCAGGAGGAACAAAGTAAGGGGGATTCAACAAGGAGAGTTTTAATCAGGCGAGTTTGGAGATCAAATGTCAGTTGTAGTGCAATCAGTGAGGTTTCTGGCAGCCAAGTCTGTCTTCTGGCTGGTATGGCAGGGTTTTGAGTCTTACTGAGACACATACAATCTATCTGCAGCTATCTACTCGATCCATAGTTTTTTTAATTCGTTCAGAGTACGATGTAGACATTGGTGGTATCACCTCAGCGATGAGCACTGGCGTTCTGGCAGCATCAGATCGTCGATAATACCTTTTACATTTTGATATCCCCTCATAGTTGCATCCTGAATCTTTTCATTTCTTTCTTACCTTTTTTAACACTTATTGACACTAAGAAAAACACTTATAAACACTAAGAAAATTTACTATCGCCTTATTTGTCCTTTTCTAAGAGCTTGTATTGTCCACGAATATGGATGCTTAAAATTGTTCATAATCAAAATATTACCTGAAAAGCAATTTGTAGTAAGAGTATGGAGTGGCATAGGAACAAGCGGCCATAGTTGGCATGTGCCCACTGTAGGGAAACAGTAGCGTGCGAACCTAAATAATTCGGTTATTCAGATTTAGTTCGAGGTGGCAGAATAAAAGATAGATTCTTTTGCTTGACCGACACTTTTTGCTTTTTGAACTCCACCTTGTTCGCATGCGATTTTTGTTGTTGGTTAAAGGTAAAAAAAAAGTACTGCTGCTTATGAGAACGTCTTCGTTGTGCGTAAAAAAGAACATAAACTAATCCTGATTGAATGTATGTTTTACTTTCAACTGAAAAAAAAATACATGACTGAAATAGGAAATAATCATTCACGTTTTCAATTTTCTGTGAATGTTACTATCATCACTGGCAGTATTTAAGACTCATGAGTTTAAAAAAAAATATAACAATGATTTGATGATTCACTAAATACATTTTATGGTAAATTGTATTCAAGTTTGAGGAATGTAAATTTTCAAGGAAAAATATTTTCTTATTCAAGAAACATAAAAAGCGGGCATTTTACTTATAATTTGTAAACAAAGGATTTGGGATTGTTGGATTATAACTTAAGAAACGTGTCATTAGTTGTTTTAGTTCACGAAAATATTGTTCTGTCACTGTTTTCCGCCAATCTTTGGTGATCGTCCTCTTCATCTTTCTCCAGTTCAATATTTTTTTAATATGTTTTGTTTGCACAGTTGAAGCTTGAAACATGGTTAAAGTATGTTTTTTTTTTTTTTGTAGAGAAAATTATAGTGAATGCGAAAATAACTTGCCTCAGAAACGCTGAAATATTTGCACGTGGATGTTTCTGGGGTAAGTCATTTTTACACTCACTATACAATTCCCTACACTCCTCCCTGATCACATGATTACGAACAGTGCAGAAGTGGGTGCTCGTCTGAGATCAAAATACTTACTATCCTCAAAATCGCTTATGTCACTAGATGATGATGATGGTTACGGTCCTATCACTAGTCAGAGGTCTTTAATGTGACTAGATATTCCATCTATTTGCGCAGATTGTGGGCTGTTTAGCTTAAGAAGTCTATAACGATAAGAAATCTAGCTATAAAAATATTACTATAATTTTTTAAACAGTAAAGACATATTTTACAACGCACTAACAATAAAATCTATTTCATCCAATCAACAGCTTGATATATCATACAAAGAACAAGTTGCTTGTGTCAGAAATTAAAAGCTGGAAAATACAGATCTGTGATTGGTATTCAGTCCCATATTTTGTTGTACATTTGCTGCGTGAGTTTTTAACCCAAACTACGTCTCCTTTTCTATGCATCACTCTAGTTACCTCTGCTTCGAGCAGTAGGGTGACGTCATGTTAATGCAACAGAGCGTGGACTCCTGTATGGCAGAAGCAGCTATATGACAGCCAACATATGCAAATAACGAACTCATGTACGAGGTGACGTCACAGCGAGGAAGAAGGAAAAAAAGATTATAAAAAAAAGAAAGATGTGGCCTGAGCAAGACAGAAATAGAGATGTTACACACATGGCCCAAGAGCAGCAATATGTATCCTAAACATGGTCATACAAAGACATAGTACCATATGTTCAACATGTTAAAGTTTTGTTAAGCACATTAGAGTATGAGAAGACTTTTGAACAAGATATAAGGCATTATACTGGAAGTACCTGTAAATAAATGTCTGTTGTTTCAATTTTTTAAAAAAAGGAGTCGAATTCTTTCCTAGTCTTTGTCTTCTTGTGACTGTCGGAATACTATATGTGGGTCCCGAGTGTTGACATGTAACGACCATGTTACACCAGTAGACTGCCTATAATATCGAACAATTCTTCCTAGCTGTGATAGTTTTAAAGGACCCGTGACTTTGTTCTATAATATTTTAATGCGGATATCCAAATTTCTTTGTTTGTCTCTGCAAGAATACTTCTTGAACATTTCATTTTAAAAGCACTAAGCTTCGTCTTATGATTTATTAGTATACTTCACTTGCACATACAGCAATAGGAACTAGCATTGCATTGTAAAGCATTCATCTTAAAGGAGTTAATATGTACTTCCTGTTCTTTTAGTCATTCAAATACAGAATTGCGATTTTTATTCCTTTGCCAATGACAAATAACGACCCTGAAACCACCGAGTCAAGAAACACAATTTTTTTTTTAATCGTTTTGTTGTCTATTATGACATTATCGTCAGCGGAAGACAATTTTCCATTTATCTCTATCTACTTTCGTATACAATTTCTGGATCAAGTAAAGATTAGATACCCCGTAGCAGAAGACAAAGATTGTCGAACATTTCAAGTGGAACCGGTTGTTAGACCTTGACATTGCCGTTGGTTGTTTGTAAACACGTCAAATAGCAATCGTGGTCGAATGTTCGCGAGCAAGATTTTTAAAAATATATATTTACAAAACTTTTTGAGATTTAAAAGAAAAATATATATTTACAAAATATTTTCTTTGATATTAAATATTTACAAAACTTTTAAGGATTAAAAAAAACAACTTTTTTTCTATTTACACAAAACGTTTTGTGTAAGTAACAAAACGAACGTAAATTAACAAAATATATTAAAATAAATGGGTATCTTTCTGAGTGCGTTTTTTAATATATTTACAGAACTTTAATAAAACTAATAATAATAATAATAATAATAATAATAATAATAATAATAATAATAATAATAATTATAATAAAAAGAATGAACTATATTAATTACAAAACATTAGAAACTGAAAATTTCGGACGCTAAACTTGTACTTAATTTGTCTTTATGAAAAAGTAAGCAAATAGCAAGCATTTTTTTTTTTTAAATAAAAATGAAAATTATAAAAAGATTTGTATCTTGTGATACTACACTTCATCTTTATAAAAATAAAAGTTATAAAAGATATGTGAATAAAATATATTTTAAAAAATCTCGATTGTTTATACTTGTGATTTTATTATGCATAAAAATTGCCTCGATCTAGAAGGATTTCTCCTTCACTGACCACCTACATACATCGCACTTTAAATAAATATTGAATTGTATTAAAAACGCACAAAGAAAGATTAAAAAAAAAAACAAAAAAAAACACTGTACATAAAAATTAATCTTGGTCGCAAAAATCCGAACAAGTCAGTTATTTTATATTTGTTTCTGCCATTAAAAACTTTGGTTATAATAATTTTATTTAATTTATTTTTAATTATGTATTTTTTAATTGACATCATCCGAAATTCTCAGTTATAACGTTGGATTATTTATTTATTTGGTATTATTTTACGACCTGTTCCAGTGTAGTATAAACACCCCCAACCACCCCATGTTTAGCTTTTGAAGTTGGGGATTTTTATTCCGAAAACTGTTCTTAACATAGGGAGGTTGGAGTGTTTAAAATGTTTTGTAAATATATATTTTTTTCTTTTAAATCTTTAAAAGTTTGTAAATATATTTTTTTAAAATCTTGCTCGCGAACATTCGAACATGTTTGCTATTTGACGTGTTTACAAACAACCAACGGTCATGTCAAGGGCGAACAACTGGTGCCACTTGAAATGTTCGACAATCTTTGTCTTCTGCTACGGGGTATCTAATCTTTACTTGATCCCAATTTCTTGCAGAAGATTTTAAGCTCAGTCAGCAGCCTGCTATTTCTTCTCTTATAACGAAAATGTCAATATGTTATGTAACATTAAGAACTCTGTAACGATAAGAAATCTAGCTGTAAAAATAGTACTACAATTTGTTAACCAGTAAAGACATATTTTACAACGCACTAACAGTAAAATCTATTTCATCCAATCAGCAGCTTGTTATATCATACAAAGAACAAGTTGCTTGTGTCAGAAAGTAAAAGCTGGAAAATACAGATCTGTGATTGGTCAAATAGGTTAACGTGTTATGTAAGAGAATGAAATTTTGAAATAGTCAGTCAACACCTTAGTGGTCATATGATAATTGTTTACTGAATCTATAAATCCACATTATAAATATTCTACACTGTTTATGGACATCAGTTCGCCTCTAGGAATGTTCCAGTTAAGAAGAATAAAATTCAAAATGGCTCAAGATGCACATGTGGGAATCCAAATAAAGCCCCTAAGAAGTAATATCTAACAGTGTATAATACATAGACCTGGTATATGACTATAAGACCAATTATTTTTATTATAATAATAATAATAATAATAATAATAATAATAATAATAATAATAATAATAACAAAAACAACAACAACAACAACAACAATAATAATAATAATAATAATAATAGTAATAATAATAATAATAACAAAAACAACAACAATAATAATAATAATAATAATAATAATTACAAAAACAACAACAATGATAGCACTATATACGAAATTATACCAATAAAAAAATAAAAACCGAACTAAAAAAAAAATTGATGCTAGTTGTATTAGAAAAAAACTTATAACTTGGCTCCCTTAAATGCAATGGCACCAACATCAGCTAGAATCATAATAGTGGGAGTGAAGGCTTGCAAAAGGATGGAAATACTAAGATGGGATAGCATATCGTTACTGAAATATTGAGGAGATTTACTGTTATTCAAGTTCAGGGGAAAACACAAATCGTTATTAGCAAGAAATCACCAGTAACGACAGGTGATTAATAATAATAATAATAATAATAATAATAATAATAATAATAATAATAATTTTGCCGTCCCAGCAGCCACAGGGTGAAGATCAAAGAGACAGAAAAGCGAAACAAATCTGCAGAACTTGCCAGCGAACTTAAGGAATATGGAACCTGAAGAAAATCAATATAATATCAATAATTGTAGGAGTACTAGGAACAGGCTCCAAAATCTTGGAAAAAAGACTAAGAGAAATCGGAATCGACAGGAAGACTGACATTAATGCAATGAACAGTAATGCTGAAAATTTAAGGAAAACCCTTAACTGCAGAAACTAGTCCACATGAGCAACACATTTTAACTAATGACATATATAAACTGCAACAGTAGTGAAACAAAAAGATGCAACCAAGAGAATTGGTACACCGAAAGTGAAAAGTGCCTATCCCCCCTTACCTTCCTCCCTTCCTTTTCCCTTCTTCTTCCCCACCCCCCCAAAAAAGAACTAGCATCAGCACAACTGGTACCACACCAAATAGTCGAAGGGACCAAGGAGGATGGAAAGACCAAGGAGAGAACATACTATCAGGCTTCCAGCGGATGAGTGCAAAGAGGACTGGGAGCTTGGGGAGGCTTATTACCACTCAAATCCCAGCGAAGACCAATGACCGCTACCGACAAGAAATCAATGGTAAATGGTTGTTGCGATAACGCAAATTAATTTGCAAATGTTATCGCAAGAGGTGAAGAATACTGGAAATCTGGGGAGACTTGTTGTCACTCAAACTCCAGGAAACACCACAAGTTGTTCTCAAAGTGAATTCTTTGATGAAAGCCTGTGTTAAAATTCCTACTGATTGAATAATAATAATAATAATAATAATAATAATAATAATAATAATAATAATAATAATAATGAATGGTTCCGGAATATGGAAAGACTGGTGAAGAAGAGCACCACCCAGACCTCAATTGGAAGGGAATCGAGAGTACTGATATCTTGAAGAGGTTTATTGTCACTAAGATTTTTAAAAGAAAAACAATGGCCGTTATAAGTGAGTATTTAACCGTAAACAATTACAACAAGAATGCAAATTATTTACGATTGTGGTCATAAAAAGAGTACTGAAAATCTGGCCAGACTTGTCACTCACAAATGATGGAGTATCACCTATACTAATAATGACTTATGCAAAAATTCAGTGAGTAAGAAATAATAATAATAATAATAATACGAACTAGTATGACACATGGACATTTCATAGTTGTATCCTTCATCTGTTGTATATGGGTGCCATGCTTAAAAAGATAAAAGTGCCCGAGTTTCATCTTTAACACAAAGCGACATAAGATTAAAATTACTTTTTTTGCTTTTTTTTTTTTTTTTTTTGACAATCACGTTATCCTATCTTTTAAAAAAGTGGTGAATGGTGAAAACGTATGTATAAACATGAAATTGTCTTAGCGTTGTTTTATTTATATACATTAATAATCTATATATCTATAAAAGTGAAAAATTGTGTGTGTGTGTGTGTGTGTGTGTGTGTACATTTCGCTACCAAACTACTCTGTCAATTTTCAGTCTACAGATTCGAGATTTGACATAAGGGGTACTGAGATTTGGGAAAATCTTTTTAATCAGTTTTCGGCCAGAAATTTGGTTGTCAAGGGATAAAAGTTCAAGGATTTGACCATTGAAAACTCTACCAAACTCCTCTGCCAACTTTGGGTCTAAACACTTAAATTTTAGATGTAGGTTACTTGGACATGGATCAAACTTTCTAATGTGATTTGTTAAGGGGTCAAAATTGGGATCCAAGTTTTTTAAAAATTTGACTTCTTCAGTCTCTACCAAATTACTCACCCAATTTTTGGTCTAAACACTTGAAATTTTACATAAAGTGTATTCAGACATAGGGCAAGCTTTTTAATTGGTTTTTGGCCGAAAATTTTGCTGACAAGGGATCAAAGTTCAAAAGATTTGACCTTTGCGGTCTCTAGCAAACTATTCAGCCAATTTTGGGTCTTAATATTTTAAATTTTACATAAAGGGTATTCAGACATGCAGCAAGCTTTTTAATCAGTTTTTGGGCGAAAATTTGGCTGCAAGAGGTCAAAGTTGAAAGAGCTGACCTTTGCAGACCCAACCAAATTCCACCACCAATATTGCGTCTAAACACTTGGAATTTTGGATGTAGGTTACCCGGACATGAACCAAACTTTAAAAAAATATATATATATATATATAAATCTTGTGCTTCCTTTTTTAAAATTAAATATTTTTTTAACTCTTTTTCTAGATGTCTTTTAACATGTTTTATTAATCATTTGTTCATATATATATATATATATATATATATATATATATATATATATATATATATATATGCACATAAAGTTATGAACAGTACATAAGGCCCGAGCAAAGCCGGACTGAACTGCTAATATGCTCTATTATTATATCAATATTATTATGGTACATAATTATATAGACAAGAATAAGTGGCGTAGCAAAGGGGGGGAGGCGGTACGCTCCAGGCGGCACATGCCAGGTGGCGGCATTTTAAGAAGGTAAAACAATAAATAAAAATAAATGAAGGCTTACAAAAAATCTGAAATTTTATACCGAAAGGTTGTAAAACATCGGGACTTTTAGAGATGGAATTAGAAAAGTGTGTCCCTATTTTATGAGCGGCACACGTCTCGGGGCATTTTGAAAATAGAAAATATAAAAAAATAAATAAAAGCTAACAAAAGAATCGGCATTTTTTACCGAAAATGTTGTAAAAAATCGGAACTTTTCGAAGTATCGGAATCAGAAAATGTGTCCCTATTTTACGAGCGGCCCATGTCAGGGGCGGCATTTTGAGAGGGTAAGAATAGAAAATAGAAAAACTAAATAAAAATAAATAAAAGCTAAGAAAAAAATTGAAATTTTATACTGAAAAGTTTGTAAAAAAATCGGAACATTTAGAGGTATCAGAATCAGAAAAATGTGTCCCTAAGAAAAAATAAATAAAAGTTAACAAAAAATCTGAAATTTTATTCCGAAAAGGTTGTAAAAAAATCGGAACTTTTGGAGGTATTGGAATCGGAAAACTGTGTCCCTAATTTACAATTTCAAAACCGATTGTTTTAAATTTTTAATTTAATTTTTCATTATTGGTACTAATGATAAATATTTATTGTTTTTAAACTATCACTAAAACTAAAATGATAATAACATCAAAATACGACGTAAAATTTATTTTATTTGTAAAACAAAGTTTTAAAAAGTTACATAAATTTTGTAGGTAACCTTTCAAAGAAAGCAGTTGATTTACATGTTGAAAAAGTAAACAAAACATTTTTGTAAAGAAAAATACTTTCAATCATCACTGAAAATTAAATGCTGCAACGGAAAATTAGCAACAGGAAATTACGTGATTTTGAATTGTAGAAACATTAAGCAACTACGAAATAAAAATCGACTGTAAACAGATTTTATGATCGTCACATCAGGGGATATAATTTTAAATGGGAACTAAGCGCTACACCTCAAATACTGTTTAAGTGGATTTCTATTTGATAGTTTAAATACTGCTGAATTTCTGTAGTTTCGAACTATTACGGAGTAATTGATTTTTCAAACTATGAACAACATGTTATAATTACAGACGTATTTATGATTCAACCGAAATTTAATATGATGAATTAATTCTGGTTATAGGATTTTAATTATTTTTTGGGTTTATTATGCAATATAGAGAGATTTGAAAAAGTGTTAAAAAATCAAATATACAAATAAATGTTCCCTTTGGCTATAAAAGTTACTTTGCGACCTACCTGAATCATTTATTGGTGTTTTAAAGTAGTTTTAAACGCTCTTTATTTCACTTTAAATATTAACTTTTTAAGAGTCGTAAGAATTCACAAAGGTGAAATATGCTCCATCCCTTCGTCTTCGTGAGGTAGGAGCGAGGAGCTTCGTTTTCAGATTTGTTTTCGCGCACATGTTTGAGAACTGAACCGCTCAAAAATAGAAAATAAAATACTCAACAGAATGGAAAAGTGGTCAAAATCATATATAACATTTAAAATAGAAAGCAAAATGAAAGTCTCTTTCCTCGTAAGTTTCTTGTTTTAGGGTGGGGGGGAGTAGTGTCAGTGACGGTCTCTTTCTCTCTCTCTCTCTCTCTCTCTCTCTCTCTATATATATATATATATATATATATATATATATATATATATATATATATTCTTTTTTTTTTTTAAAGGTAAGATAACTCAGAAAAAGGTTTGGGGGGGGCGGATATTTCACCTTTTGTGGTACTAGTACGGGACAACACAAGAAGGTGCTTATGCAGAGAAATGCCGTGTTATTTTTTTTTTTTTAAATAGAATTTTTAATTTTTTTCAGAATATTTACGGGAATTTTGAAAGAAGGTACCGTAATGAAAAGAATGAAGGAGAATGGTGCGGCATTCCGTAGAAAGCGAAAAACAAAAGAAGAGGAAGCAAAACAGAATAAAGGCACACTGTTGAAATTCATGGAAAAGACTTCTATTGTCGAAATGGCCGAAACAAAAGTCGAAAATCATGCTGAAACTGAAGATGAAGTTGGTATTACTAACGTTGATACTGTTACTTCGGAAGTTGACAATCACAGTGCTGTTACATTAAAAATTGTCAATGATGATGATGAAGTTGAAGAATTGGAAAGGCAATCACTAGTTGGCGTGAAAACATACACTGCAACCGGTTTTACAGATGTTGGTTTATGGCCAGTTGAGATTAATCGTCAAATTCGCGCTATACTTGTTCGGTAGGGATCTGCCGCTGTACAGAACCTTGACCATGAATTCAAGGAAGTAGTCCGACCAGGAACAAAAACAAAAGGCGACGTTAGAAAGCTAACTAAAAAATGATTCTATCGGGAATTGTGCAACAGTGAGAAAATTTTGAGAACATTGATGGTGTATTCTCCTTTCAGAAAAACCTTATTTTGCTTCTGCTGCAAACTTTTTTCAAATGGACTGTCGACTTTTTCTGCTGATGTGGGTTTTCCGAATTGGTGGGAATTAAACCCAAAAGTATATGAACACAAAGCTAGCACATCTCATCCTCAAGCGTTTCTCAACTGGAAGGATCTAGAGATCCGATTTGCTGAAGGAAAGGTAGTTGACAAAGTAGAGCAACATCTTATTGTGAAGGAAACTAAGAAATGGCGGAAAATTCTAGCTAGATTGCTGGACATCATTAGATTTCTCGCCAAGCAGAATCTGGCACTACGGGGTCACCGGGAAGACATCCATAATGATGTACGAGATCAAGAAAACAAAGGGAATTTTTTAGAATTGGTAAATTTATTGGCCAAGTATGACCCTGTGCTCCGTGAACATTTGGTGAAAGTCAACCTGGGAAAGAAAATCGGTACTTCTTATCTGTCACCAGACATTCAAAATGAATTTGTGAGCATTTCGGCAAAACAGGTGAGAAAGAAAATCATCGATCAGATCAAGGAAAGCAGATATTTTTTTGCCTAATTTTTTTATAGTACTCCTGATGTATCTCACAACGACCAGATGAGTGGGGTGTTGCGCTACGTAAAAATTGACGAAAATAAAGTGACGATGGAGGAGTCGTTTCTCTACTTCATCGAGACAAAAGGTAAAAGCACGGAGGCCATTTCTAAACCTATTTTGAGAAAACTGGAGAAAGATGGGATTCAGATTCGTGAATGTGTTGGCCGAGCATTTGACAATGTAGCGATTCACTCTGTTACAATATTTTGGCATACTGGACCGGTTATTCTCGTTCTTTTCTGCATCTACACATCGCTGGGGCGTCTTGATTCGGTTGACCAGTGTAAGTATCAAGCGGACTATGGAAACTAGACTGAGTAGTCGAGCAGATGCTATAAATGTTGTGGTAAAAAATTATTGAAAGTCATCATTGCCCTGGAACAGTTCACAGAAAAAGGAGAAAATGCGACCACAAAATCAGACGCATCTTTAATTCTCAACTCGGTATTGTTGTTTCTGTTTCTTTTTTTTCTGAGCATTTAGAAAACTATTCTCCCAGAAATCAAGTATGCCCAGAAGTATCTTCAAGAAAAGGGGTTGGATCTGCAACAAGGCTGAGGCGTTAAGAAATTGCCTTCTTCAGAATAGAGAAAAGATGGCGGACACTGCAATAGACGAGTCAAAAAACTCTGCTCTGAAATGGGGATAAGCATGGAGCATCGTATCCGCAAAAAGAAACGAATGTATGGTGAACGATTGACTGATGCAGCACTGGGATTTGATACTGAGTTGCGACGGGAAATGCTGTCTGTCATAGACAGATTGACTGAAGAAATATCTTACAGATTTCAACAAGTTCACAATCTTGCAAGTAAATACGCTTTTCTTACACCGTCAAATCTGCTTGATGATAATTATGATTGTTAGCTTGGTGAAGTTGACGAACATATAGAAAATTCTTTACCGAAAGGAAAAAATTACAGTATTTTCTGAAAGCTTTGGAAAAGACAAAATCAATAGACCTCTTGAACTTTTGAACTTTATACAGAGATACCACCTTGGAAATTCCGTCCCTAATATTTGATCTTGCTGCACATTTTCCTTACCCAAGCTATTAGCGTTACCAGCTGTGAACGTTCTTTCTCGAAACTGAAGCCCATAAAAACTACCTTCGATCAAATATGAGCCAGACAAGGCTTACAGACTTGCCAATCCTCTCCATGGAGAGAGAACTTGTAGATAGATTGGATTTTGATAGAATTATTGATAATTTTGCCGAAAAAAAAAAGCGAAAAGTATGTTTTTAAATTTTCAACCGACTTGATGCCTTGCGACATTTCTCTCACAAAAATAAATTTATAGGCTTATTTTCAATTCATAAATACATTTATTGAAAAAAAATTAAAACTATTTTTTAAAAGAATTGAAACAACAAATTTATTAAATTACGTGCGATTATACACAGGGATTTCAAAAAGCATGTATAAAAGACTTTTTTCTCTTCGGGAAGCTCGACCTCTTAATAGTAACATTATGACAAAAAAGAAAAGAAAACTACATCGGACTATCCTCTCCTTGATACAGCCATGTATTTTTTGTGAAAATTCGGAAATAACATCAATAAAAAAGTAAATAAAAGTGATTTTATCATTTCTTAACCTTTTCATGTTTTCAAATGTTCTTATTTAAATTTATAAAAAACAAATGTTTTCTAAAATGTGTGACTTTCCATTTCTTAAATTTTGCGCTTAAACCGGATTTGAAAAGGCGCCGATACAAGACGTTTTCTTTTTCTCTTTGAGAGGCTCGACCTCTTAATAATAACACTATGAAGAAAAAGAAAAGAAAACTACATCGGACTATCATTTCTTTAATACAGCCATGTTATTTATCGAGAATTCGGACTTTAGCAAAAACAAAAAAATAAATAAAAATGATTTTATCATTTTATAACATTTTCAGGCGTTCAAATGTTCTCATTTAAATTTAATATTATATTTGTTTGTGTAGCCGATTAATTTAATTTAACATTTTTTTTATAATTTGAATTTGTTATATCGTAGATTATATGAATAACAAGTCATTACTGGGGTTGTACAGAAAGAGTTTATTTAGGTAAAAAGGTACACACATTTCTAAGCATCCATTGACAGATTAGTACTAAATTCTGTCTCCCACGTGAGGAGAGTTTGCTTGTCTTTTTATAGACGTAACAGTCCATTCATTTGAGGGGTGTTGGATCAGTCCATTATATCACCTTCCTCCCAAGCTAAATTCTTCCCTAGAATTTCGCTTCACCATTTTTTTCTTTTTTGACTTTGTCCAAACAATTCAGTTCTTTTTCTTTTTCTTTCACTTCTCCTTAAAATTTGTGTTTGCAAATTTTTGGATTTTGGAGAGTGACTTGTATTTTCAGTTACTGGTGCTTCCTTTTTTGGAGGCTCTATGTGAAAAATGTCATACAGTACTTCCATCGGTACTTCATTGTTTTTAACTATTTCAATATATCGGGGTCTGAGTTGGTTTATATGTTTTTTTTTGTGGGAAAATGTCTGACCTTTTATAATGTAGACCATTCTTCCAATTCTTTTTGAGATTATGCCTTCTTCCCAAAAACTCTTCCCTGCCCGATAATTGCTGAAAAAAACTTTATCCCCGTCCTTGTATATCTTGTATCGTCCATTATCTTTTACACTTTTTTTTACTTTTTTACTCGGAATTAACCGGTCGAACACAGAGCGCACTTTTCTGGCAAACATTATTTCCGCTGGGGATAAATTTGCATTTGTATTCTGATTAGGTGTTATCCTGTACACTGCTAAAAATTTCTGAATACTTTTTTCTTCAGTGTCGATGTTATCATTCTTTTTTAACGCTCGTTTAAAAGTATCGACAAATCTTTCAGCTTGTCCGTTGGATCGAGGGCTAAAAGTTGGTGTTGTGATATGCTCTATGGCCAGTGACTCACAGTAGATCTTAAATTCTTGTCCTTTTAACATGGTGCCATTATCACTAACAATTGTTTTTGGTACGCCAAAACGCCCAAATACCTCGTCCAACGCCTTTATTGTGTTTGCCGCTGTAGGATGCTTGAATTAAAAAAATTCTGGCCATTTCGACATGCTATCTACTATTACCAGGTAATAATATCCTTTTAGAGGTCCTGCGTAATCTATATGGATCCGCGTCCATGGTATATCTGTTTTAGGCCAAGGTTGCGTCTTAGTGGGCGGCGCTTTTGCTGCTAGTTGGCAACCCTTACATAATTTTATCATTTTTTTCTATGTCCTGATCCATTCCAGGCCAGTACGTATATGCTCTCATTAGTGCTTTCATTCTGGAGATTCCAGGATGTCCCATGTGGAATTCTTTTACAATTCTCTTCTGTAATACTTGAGGTATTACCACTCTATCTACGTACATTAGAGTTTCATCGCACTTTGAAAATGGAAAAACTGTTAATCCTTTCCTCTTCTTTTCTTTTTGTCCCACTTGTTTTTTTTTATCTTGTTAATGTATTTATCTGTTCTTGCTGCTTTCTTTATTTCCTAAAGTGTTACCGGAAGTTCCCTAACCGTATTTATTAATATATATGTTAGTTCACTTTCTTCTTTTAGTGCGGCTATAACAGTTTCTTCAAGTAATTCAGTTTTATTTGGGATCAACCTGGACAAACCATCTGCGTGTGCAATTTTGCTGGATGCTAGGTGTTTCATTTTAAAATTGTAGTTTAACAGAATCATGCTCCATCTTTGTAACCTATTAGCCGTATGAGTAGGAACTCCTTTTTTGGAACCAAAAATCGATAACAATGGTTTGTGGTCCGTTTCCAAGATAAAAAAATCTTCCATGGATGAACCTATGAAATTTCCTCATGGCGTATACAATTGCCAGACCTTCTTTTTCTATCTGATTATAATTTTTTTCTGCGGGTAGCAAAACCCTTGAGGCATGAATAATTGGTTTAGTCGATCCATCTTTTAGTCTGTGTAGTAGCACAGCACCTAAACCGTATTCGCTCGCATCTGCTGCTACAATTAATTTTTTTTTCGGATCGTAGTGAGCTAGTGCTAAATCCGATAACAGACATTTTTTAATCTTTATGAATGCTTCATCACATTCTTTTGTTCAGAGCCATTTTTATTCTTTTTCAATAATTCGTTTAAAGGTGCTCTTAGTTCATGCATATTTGGGATATAAAAATTATAATAATTTGCTAGTCCCAAAAATGACTGTAGCTGCACTATATTTTCTGGTCTAGGCATGTTTTTGATTGCTTCAGTCCTATTAGGATTAGGTTTTCTACCATTTCGATCAATCACTTGTCCCAAATATTCAATTTTGTCCATCCCAAAATTACATTTTTCGAGAGACACTTTCAATCCATAGTTTGATATTCTCTCGAATACTTTGCCAATGTGGATTTCATGCTCTTCCACATTTTTACTTCTTATAAGGATGTCATCTAGATAAGCCATAGCAAAATCCAAACCTGCTAGCATTGTATCCATAATTTGCTGGAACAAATTTGAGGCTACTTTTAAACCAAAAGGCAAACGTTTTAGTGAAAATAGTCCTTTATGGGTATTTAATGTCAGGTACTTAGCACAATCTTCCTGGACTTTTACTTGCCAATACGCTTCAGACAAATCAATTTTTGTGAAAATTTTTCCTCCGCTTAACTTCGAAAAAATTTCCTCTGGGGTAGGAAGCGGGTAGTTATGCTCCTTGAGACAATCATTTAGACCTGTCGAAAAGTCCGCGCATACCCTGATTTTATTATTTTTCTTCTTAACGTAAACTGTGGGTGAAGCCCATTCAGAGTAGTCCACTTTTTCTATTACTCCAATATCTTGAAGTCTCTTTAATTCTTTCTCTATAGTTTCTAATGCTGAATATGGAACCTTTCTTTTGGGTTTGAAAACTGGTTTAGCTTCGTCCTTTAGTGCAAATTTCACCTCCGTTTTCGTGCAGCAACCCAAACCTTCAGAGAATACCTCTTTAAATCTTTTTTTTAATTCGTCAATAAACTTTCCTGATAGTTTAGAATTTTCTAAACCCGCCAAACTTACTTGATTGCAAAATGACCTTATGGGTTTTCCCCATAAATTAAAAAGAATCATTAAGTCTATACCGAACAAATTAGAATTTTTCCCTGGTACGACATATAACTTGGTTTTCACAGCATTCTCCTTTAGAGACACATTGGTAAAAAATTCACCCTTAAATTTTAGTTTATTTCCAGACACACTTCTGGCAATTTGTTTTGTATTTTGTAACTTTGGAAACCCAATTTTCTTCCAAGTTACTTCGTCAATTATACTTATGTCGCTTCTCGTATCTAGAAGACAGTTCACATTACAGCCATTAATTTTAATTTCAATATATTTTCTTTTATCACACCTGGACTCATTTTTAGAACCAATGGTCTTTATTTCTGCTTTTCGGTATTTTCCTTTCCTGCATACCGTTGATTTATGGCCCTTTTTATTACATTTGTTACATATTTTGTATTTAAAGTAACAATCTTTAGTGAAGTGGTTTTTTCTCCCACATGTCTTACAGGATTTTTCGTGTGCACATTTCATCACCCTTTCCATTTTTTTTTCCATATTTTTTCTTCAAAATTTTTTCCTTCGATGCTTGTATTGTCCTGCTTTAAATTAAACAGTTTCTGACACTCTTCCGTAACTTTTTGTAACGTTATTTCTGTGTCTTGGTTCATAATGGATAATATCCTTGAACGAATATCCTTATCTTTAGAGGCTGTTAAACCTTGCACAAAGATTAGACTTTTAAACATATCCTCTTTGAGGTCTTTTAACTTAAAGGATTCACAATGAGCATTCACTTTCCCTGCATAAGTAATAAAATCTTCGTCCTCCTGCTTCGTGATATTTAAACATTTATAACGTGTATAGAATAGACTATCTCGTTCCCTGAAAATGTTTGACAATATTTTTATTGTTTCACTAAAAGAAATCTCTTCAGGTTTCTTTGGCAGGATAAAATTCGTATACTTTGTATTTTCCTGAGATCCAAGTTTTTGAAGAAGAAGGATAATCTTCTCTTCGTCTGTCCAAGACTGACATCTCTTAGCAAAGATATTTTCGTATCTCCGAAAATATGCCGGAAAAGTTAACCCATTTGTCGGCTCGTATACAAATTCGGATAAAGAATTTGCTATTCCTTCAGGAGTGAAACGACAGTCTTTCTGCTGCGTTAAAATACTCTGTAGTATTTCGCTTTGCTTCAATTGTTGTTGCTGAAGTAATTCCATTTGCTGTTGTTGTGCAAACAATGCCGATTGCATAGTTCTAGTGAATTCCGCTAATTGCTCCATGTTAAAAAAAACATTTTTTTTTTTACAAAACCACACAATTAAACAAAAGATTAACTCAAATGTCCTATAAATTCAATGAATTAAAAGCACAATTTCCTTCCGAAGAGAGAAAAAAAATACTTCCAGCCGAATAAAACTTGAAATGGACACTTCTTTTTTTTTTTAATTTTCTTTTAAAAAAAATGTTCGCTTCAAAATGTCAATTTCTCTTTTTTTTAGGACCGTAACAGACTGAAACACTTACTTTTTCAATGTTGGCTCTGTCGAAGTTTCTTTTTCTTCTTCATTCTTTGGATTTCTTTTGTTTTCTGCTCGTTAATCTTCTTGTGTGCTTTTTCCTTCGCTTTGTTTTTTAGTGAGTTTCGTTCGAATTCTTCGTCGCCAGTTGTTATATCGTAGATTATATGAATAACAAGTCATTACTGGGGTTGTACAGAAAGAGTTTATTTAGGTAAAAAGGTACACACATTTCTAAGCGTCCATTGACAGCTTAGTACTAAATTCTGTCTCCCACGTGAGGAGAGTTTGCTTGTCTTTTTATAGACGTAACAGTCCATTCATTTGAGGGGTGTTGGATCAGTCCATTATATCAGAATTATACGTTTTTGTTTGGAAAAATATATTTAGTTTCTTTTGTTTCATATTAACGTTTGCATACAGATTAATGTTTACATACTTACAATTATTCAAATAATTGAAAAGAAATTAAATTAAAATAAAAAAAGAGGAATTGTGTAAACATTAATCTGAAGGGAATTGTGTAAACATTAGTTCAATGAAAATAAATATTTGGAGGGCTTTTTGGAATTTCGAAGTTTTTAAGTCGGTGTTCATATGCCAGCGGTGAGGGGTGGCAAAACATGTAATTATATATATATGTCAGCGAGGGGGGGCAAAACAGGTAATTATATGCAAGCGGGGGTGGGGCAAAACAGGTAATTACATGCCAGCGGGGTGGGAGCTGGGCAGCAAAAACTGATGCTATGCCACTGATAATAATATGCTATATAAGCATATAGATAATAATATTTTACATAATTATATAGATAATAATCTACTATATAATTATATAAATAACAATCTGCTATATAATTATATAGATCATAACATATAGATAATAATCTGCTATATAATTATATAGATCATAACATGCTATATAATTATATAGATAATATGTTATATAATTATATAGATGATATGCTATAGATATAGATAATAATATGTTATATAATTATATGGATCAAAATATGGCATATAATTATATAGATAATCATATGTTATATAATAATATAAAACATAATATGGTATATAATTAAATAGATAATAATATGCTATATAAGTATATAGATATTATGCTATATAATTATATAGATAATAATATGTTATATGATTATATAGATAATGCTATGTTATATACTTATATAGATAATAATGTGCTATATAATTATATAAATAATAATCTGCTATATAATTATAAAGATAATATTATGCTATATAATTATATAGATAATTATAACAATTTATACTCTAATAACTACTACATCTTTCTTGGCCTTTTGGACCAAGATCACGGTGTAGTATCTTTTCTGAGGCTACACTTCACGTTTTCTGCTCTTGGCCAGTGGAGGAGAAATCCTTAATGACTGAGGCAACTTTTATTTTTGAATAAAATACCTTTTTGGGGGGCTGGATTTTCCCCACATTAAAAACCGACGTTTTGTCTAACTTTGCCCTCGTGGGGAGGCAAGTAAATAGGAACTACTAGGTATGAAGTCATCGGAAGAATTTGCGATATAATGGTAAGTACAATCACCTATATTATCATGTGATCAATTACAATAAAAAAAAGAAAAGATGAAATGGTTATATAATTTTAACTACAACTTGATGGAGATCTGATCTGTGATGGAGTTTACTTAGGATGGGTTGAGAGAAATTCATTAGAGTGCGGTGACATGAGGCAAGAGTTCATAAAAATAGTTCTCATCTATAGTCATAAACATAAAGCATCTGTTATCCCCAAATGGTCACCCATCTGCTACTGAACAGTTTCGACGTTGCTTAAATTTGCCGATCAATAACAACCAATGTGTCAACATGATTATAGATGTAAGGTAGAAATAGGTAGTGCCGGTTCTAATGCCACTGATAACACATGACGACATCCCATAGATGGTTGGTTGGTTGATTGGTTGTTTGTTTTTGTTTTACGGCATATCAACCCTTTTCAGGCTATTTGCCGAATCCAAACATTCTGAAGAAAAATTTTTTAACAGAATATATTTGTTGTTTTCAAGTCAGTTTCTATTTAACCCATAGTTGGGACCCTAGCAAGAACTACCACCCCGGGTCAGAATGGACCTGGGAGCAATTGTAATCAAAGGGTGGCTCCACACTCCCCAAAGTCCGCAAGCTGGGGCCACACCACTGGATATAGCTTAAAGTCATATCCAGGACCACATCCCATAGAGATCCAGCTCTTGATGTATCACTCCTAAAGAACCGTTCCAAAAGTAAAGCTTCCCATTTTATTTTAACACAAGAAGTTGAAGAACTACAAAGACGGAAGTGTTACCATTCAACCGAGCGTCCTTTTTTACTCCCGAATTAATTTTTCTACATAGTCACCACCACCATTCTGAATGCACTTTTGCCAGCGATGAAAGATGTGCATGGGCGTCTGGAGCGCATTTGTCATACGAGAGTCGTTCTAAAAGTAAAGCCTCCTATTTTGTTTAACTCAAAAAGTTGAAGAGCTACAAAGATGGGAGTGGTACTAGTAAAATGAGCTACTTGTTGTGCTCCAGAATTTATTTTTCTACATAGTCACCACCATTCTCAATGCACTTTTACCATGAATTCAGTGACACACCTCAATAACAGATGTAGTTTCTTAGAGTCTCACACCATCTGTAATAGAGACATGAAACTTTCAGGTCATGAATGGATAAGTTCAGTCATCACAACAATGCAAGTTGCAATCTTCAGTGATCCATTCGGGCGGAATAAAAATATGAGGCATTACTTTTGGAATACCACTCGTATGTTACTGCTAAGGCAGAGATAAATTAAAGCTACTACTATCAATAGATGTTTATCGAATGTGCCTCCCTCTCATCTCTTGTTTTCTCAGTTTAGCATCTACCTGAGCCTTTGGAAAGATTAATAATGGAAACACAAGAGACGATAGCTTCAGGTATTCAAGTTGAAGAAATAGCTGAATCAAAATTCATGTTATATAATCCAAAAATAAGTAGTTGAGAATTCTCACTGACTGGGGGTCAGATATAATTGCAACGATTTGATAGACGAAACATTAGTAGCGTTACATTTAGAATAAGTTCAGAATTTACTTATCTTTGTCTATTATTTGGATTATTCAAACGACTTACAATGTTGGTCAAGATCAAAGTGTAGTATCTGTTCTTCAGATGCTGCACTTCATTTTCTTGTTCTCTTTCGGTGGAGGAGAAATCCTTCACGACTGAGACAATTTTTATTTTTGTACCTTTTCTCCACGTTAAAAAACGACCCTGGTGTCTAACTCTGTCCCGTGGGGAGGCATAGTAAATAGGTACAATGTTTCAGCCAATGTAACTTCTGATCTTCATCCGTTGTATTTTGTTGAATACACGAATTGTATCGAACTCAAGAATCTTTCTGTCAAACCCGAGAATCTGCACAGAATTTTGAACAGAACCATTTATTTAATCCACACGGACAACATTCTTTCATCCCGTCAGAAAATTTCCCCAGTTCAACAGAAAGATTGCTGAGTTCAACCGAAAGATTGCAGAAATCAACAGAAAGATTGCCGAGTTCAACAGAAAGATTGCCGAGTTCAACAGAAAGATTGCTGAGTTCAACAAAAAGATTGCTGAGTTCAACAGAAAGATTGCTGAGTTCAACAGAAAGATTGCTGAGTTCAACAGAAAGATTGCTGAGTTCAACAGAAAGATTGCTGAGTTCAACAGAAAGATTGCTGAGTTCAACAGAAAGATTGCTGAGTTCAACAGAAAGATTGCTGAGTTCAACAGAAAGATTGCTGAGTTCAACAGAAAGATTGCTGAGTTCAACAGAAAGATTGCTGAGTTCAACAGAAAGATTGCTGAGTTCAACAGAAAGATTGCTGAGTTCAACAAAAAGATTGCTGAGTTCAACAGAAAGATTAATGAGTTCAACAGAAAGATTGCTGAGTTCAACCAGATATACCTGAAGAAGCTTGGCGATTACATTAAACAAAACGGTGTGTGAATAGTACCCAAGAACAGAAACACTTCTTATCTTTCATTTAATTTTCTAAAGAAAAGAGCAATTACATTTCTGAATTTTTGAAATAAACGAAAAATTGTAATGATTAATTATGAATTCGTGTCACTCTGCACTTTTTAATCACCCCTCATAACCAAACTTTGACATTTAAAAGTAGAATTTTGTGAAGGAATAATTACTTTTTTTTTTGCTAAAACAAAAATTTTAGATTTTCTTGGAAGTTTTCAAAATGTGTGTAGCGTTACCCAAAACTATGCAAAAAAAAAATGGCCAATATTTGTTTTAAAAAACAGTGATTACCATAAATGTGCATAAATTCAAAACAAGAAAGAGGAAATAGCCTAAAACTACTGCATCTTTACTGTAGCATCATCATCATCATCATCATCATCATCATCATCATCATCATCATCATCGTCATCATCATCATCGTAGCGTATCTGTTTTTTTACTACATCTTTATTGTAATATATTGGAAAAGATGAAGGAAAGGATAATCTCAAATACATATGTATTGGAATATTCAGAATGTGAAAAAAAACGGTTGAAAAGAAAATGTAATACATCAGTTCCAATATTCCTTGAAAGAATGTATCTTCAACAATACTAAAATTAATTGTGGCATTGGCTACACCACTACTACACTTTCCTGAAAGCTTACGTTATATTTCTCTGACGTTAGTTCGATCGGCCAACACTTGAAAGAACATAAATGTCCTCATTCACAAAATGTTTATTTTTCAATTGAAAGTCCATGAAAAACGAAGCATGCTTCATTTGTGAAAATCGAAGTCAAACTGATGACATTTGGTCTTGGTTTATCTTAACTGCTTACGATTTTGATAAAATTATTTAAAAACAAACTAGATAACTTGAGTGCCATCAGTTATAATCGAAACCAAAACCGAAACCAAAACTTATGAAGAATTCTTGGTCAAATCATTTATGATAAAAAAATGGAAGTACATAACAATTAAACGGCCCGTATGTAAGCGTGACACAGAAAATAGAACACACACTATAGTATTAATATATAGATTTGTGAAATATTGTAAATATTAATGAAATTGTAAACAGACAGGAATACGATTTTATTGGTGGGCCGTGGGCTTAGTCACATACTATATATATATATATATATATATATATATATATATATATATACTAGTAAGGGGAGAGGCGGCTTTGCCCAGGCGTAAATACGCTGTAATATGATATTTTAATTAGTCCAGATTTCGTATATATTTTTGTAGAGTCGTGATTTCGAAAGTAAAAAGAAAATGTTTAGGTCCCATCAACTAGAATCGAAACCAGAACTGTAGCATTCAATTCTGGTGATGTGATCACTGTACCAACATGACACGAACACAAACCAATTAAAAATTAAAAAAACATCTAGGATAAATAAATATATATATATATATATATATATATATATATATATATATATATTATTTGAGGTAAACAGTTACATATGGTCGCTGCAAATAGCGACTATAAGTAGAACCCCACACCACCCTCCTGTACTATTCACAGCCCCAATAAAATTATGACCCATTTTTATTTTTATTTCAAATTTACATTCTGTTGTGAAAAGTTTTGAATAATCTTCCAATAGGTCCTAATGTGATCTTTCCCCTTTTTTATATCCTCTTTTTTAGAGAGCTCGCGATTTTTTATAAACTCCTTATGAATTTTTATACTTTTTTTTTTTAAGAGCTCCATTTTTCTTTTTTAATTTCTCTCTAATCCATCCCATTTTTCATTTTTCTTTTTGGCGTCGAGAGGTTCCAGGTCGCCTGATCAAGTCTCTTTGACTGAAACAGATGGATATTTGTAGCGACCATATGTAACTGTTTATCCCAAATAAAAAAAGAATATTTTGCTTTTTTTTATTGAGCACTATTTAACCACCTCGTTGTCCTCATTTGTTCTAACTTTTGGACACCTCAAACCTATATATATATATATATATATATATATATATATATATATATATATATATTATCTTTGTTATCGGTTTCTTTTGATGAAAATTATACATTTTTTTTTATTTATCCTTGTCATTTTCCTTTAAAATACACTAATAATGCTTTATAATATTCGCTATTCGTGTTTTTTTTTATGGAAATCTATCGAGACAAAACATGAAGCCACTTCGTCTATGGAGCTAACACGAACGAAAGCCGATTATTGCAAAAACAAGAGATGCCTATTGATCCTAGTCTTGAAAAGATCAAGTCTGTAACTAGAAGGAAAACGGTGAGGAAGAAGAGAGTTTCCCAACCTTGCAGTCCGTGAAAAGAAGGTAACCATCAAAGTATATTGCACATTCAAAAATGTGGAGGCCCAAATCTTGACTGCAGATGTTTACGTCTTTGATTTATTTTATCATCTTTCCCTTACTATTTCCCACTTTACTGCCGATTGGAATCTGGGATGAAGTGATGATCCATGCTTCATCCATTGTCATATATTTATCCAAAATTTCCTTCAAGTTTTGTTGAAACTCTGAACTGTCAACGTGTTGTCTTTTAATCGACTGTGAGCAAACGCGGCACCCACTATGAGCATAACATGTTCCTTAAAAAACATTTCATAAAAAATAGTGAATACGCTACTTTTTTTTTCATGTTTTCCATGACAACTGCCGGATTTGGGCGATTCGAGTATTTAACATCATTCGTGCCTGTGCAACCACGTTTAAAATCAGCATATCACCTATGTTTTCAGCATATTGTGAATAACTTTTATCAAGCAATTGCTCTGCTTAAACAGTATCTTTTTCATATCAGAAAGTAATGCTTTATCAACAACAAAGTTTCCTTGTTTTGAAAATTTACAACAATAGTTTCAATTAATAACTTGTAAACTCATTATCCGACTGGGCTCAAATTTTGGCACGTGCTATTTGAAGGTTAGCACTTTATAAAAAATAGTATGAATTTTTCATTAGTGCGCCATCTATGTGTTAGATACGGGACTTATGGAGTAATGTGCTATATATATATATATATATATATATATATATATATATATATATGTATATATATATAAGACACTGATAGAAATTCAGATGAGAAATCCTGATGGATATTACTTGAAGTAATACTTTCCAAGGTGATCCTAGCCAAAAAAGGAAAAGCACAATATTTAAGAATAAAGCATATAAGTTTCGTGGTTCAATTTTAAATTCTGAAAAAAAAAAAAACATATAGAGACATATATTCGATTTAAGAATTTATTGCTTTACAAAGGAATATATAGAAGGGGTTATTTTAATTTACTTAATCCATGGATTTTCAACAATGGCTCGTATCATCAGACGAAATGAAATGCAGTTAGCAAAATGTTCAGCTGCGAATGGACGCTATTTTGCTTTTCAGCACAATTATTGAAAATAGTTTTTTTAATGGTTGTGGATAATTATATGGAGAAAATTATACGAAAAGAGAAGTTGATACAACCTGGGTAGTCCATTATCGGAAGGAGTCCAATGTCATTCGGTGTTATAAATCCGGGTGGGCAGAAAATAGGCCCATGGGAGAAAGTGATATTCCCATATAGCGAGAGCGTACTACTTCTTATTGATTTTTTGAAAAGTATACCGGGCAGCTGTTGCGTTTATTGTGTGTTGGTTGCTGTGCTCCAAATGCTTTCTCGGTGTTGACAAAGTATATCCGAAATTGGGTAGATATACCATTCCATTGTAATTATCCCCATGATTAATAGAATTTGAGCATTGAATTAAGTGTGCAAGGACCTCGGAATCAATAGTGTAGTTATCAAAATACCAAAGAGGGCAAAATAATCCTGGTGATGATATTCGGAAGAGTACGCTGGAACGGGTTGCTTGAGGTATGAGTCTGTTAGAAAGTTAGTTCGGTATCTTGTATATTGGATGAAGGAAGCTTTTTATATGAGGGAAAGAGGAAGTGGGGTGAAGTAGAGAGGGTAAAGAGAGAGGGGGCGGTTAAAGTTGAGCGAGCATACAGGTTCTTAGTGGAGTATTTTCGGCAGGGGAAGGGGGAATTGCGTTTTAGTATTCTTTAAAAGGGGTGACCTCTTGATTTTAAGTTCAAGTAGGAAATGGATATTCTTGTGATTTTCAATGTGGGGTGTTCGTGATAGGGGGTGAGTGTGCTGTTTTTGCTGTGGGGATGGGTGAGCTGATAAGGTGAAGATAGAGACGCGTCATGGCGTGGAAATATGGAATGTTTGGAGGGTTACTTACATAAGTGAGTTTAAGGTTGGCTTATTTTAATTTTGAGTGTATATTTTAAAGGTGACTTGGTTAGTTGAGATAAGTCAGTGTAATATGTTTGTTGTAGTTTGATCTAGTTTAAATGTTTGTTTAAATTTTATTTAAAGTACATATATCTGTTTGGAGGCGATCTATGGATGAGTTTGTTTAGTTGTTCGTTGAGTTGGAGTTGATGTTTGAGTGAGTGCTTTATATACTGCGGTTAGTTATATATTTAAAAAATATTTTTATAAAGGGAAGAGTTGATTTAAATGTGGGGCTGGGTATGTGGTCGCCCATGCGGGGTTAATTTGACTATTTGTATATTGATTACTTGTATATCCACCTATCAAACCTAAACATAAGTGCAAATACAAGCACGTATATACTCAAATATATTCATACATACGTACATATACATATACAGACATACACACATACATACAGATAGCATACAGTTACGTACGAACACTGATACATACCATGCTTACACAAATACATACCTATATGTATACGCATCGCTATACTAATGTAGATGTGTATTCAATAACATATACATATATATCATAACGCAAACACGCATATTCGAGAAGGGGACTACTTATACAGCCGGGCGAATATGAATTCACGCGTACTCGAGTGTACAACTGCGCTCATCAATATACATAATCAAATACGAGCATGTAATTCATACTCCTAACAGTAAATATACAACTACATAAGGGTTATCTCTAGAAAGAGATAAAGGTGCGCACACTGATACATAACATACAAATACAGAGAGCGTGCAGGTACGTTTAAAGATATATATATATATATATATATACGTATATATATATATATATATATATATATATATAAATAGAATCGCCAGATAAACCTGATCATTTGTTGATGTATATATATATATATATACATATATATATATATATATATATATATATATATATATATATATATATATATATATATATGCATCAACAAATGATCGGGTTTATCTGGCGATTCTATTTTAGAATCACCAACAATATTTATATTTTTATGGTCTGGGGAGATATAGATAGAGTGTACCAATATACAGCTAAAGTGCGTAACTCTGTTGAATATCCATGCTCACATAAAGACACGCACATACATGTATATATACACGCACACACACATATATACATATACATATATTTATACATATACATACACATACATACATGTACACACACACATAAACAATCATACGTACGTGTATATATGCACACACACGTGCATACATACATATATACACATTACAGCGCATAATTCTATGTATATAGACTCAACATAGAACGAACGTCTACAAGCTCACACACACACACACACACACACACACACATATATATATATATATATATATATACACGCAAACATATACACTTATATATACATATATACACATACCCACATATATACACATATATATACAGCCAAGCGTACATAGACACGTACAAACATATATTTACTCAAAGATGCATATGTATAAGAAACACATAGACATACGTAAATATTAACTTTGCTACAACGCATACAGCATCCACCCTCTCATGCATACATACAAGTTTGAACCCATGCTTATACATATAGGGGCAGTGTGCCAAAACTAGTTCAAGTATGGTGGCTTAAGTGGCTTTGAGCTGGCTATATTTGAATTTTTTTCCTGTGTTTCCATAACGAAATAAGCTCATTTTTGGTGTTTATCGTGGCTTTAGGATATTTTATTATTACAACTGCTTCTGAAGTGCAAAGGTTGCAGAGTTTGGATTTAGGGGTGTATGAATTGTTTTGTTTTTTTTCAATAAATCCCATTTTAGCGAGTATGGAATATTCCTATATTGGAGGTCTTTAATCGGAGTTGTTAGGGAGGTACCTCTATTACTATTTGGATTTTCATTATTAAAGCAGCTTATATGGTTGGAGATTTTCAGTTTATTTAGATTTGCGCTGATATACGTGTAGGATTTTACATTTGCACTAATGGTGTTTAAGCTGTCGGAGTTTCTACTATGGGTGTGGGATGAACTTATAGAGAGTGACGGGATGATTAGGTTCGAACTGTTTTCAGGATGGCGTTCCTGAGTGACTTGGGTGTTATCATGTGTCTTATTTATGGGGTTGGCATAGTTGGGGTTCGTGGAGCTCTCTAATGCTGTTGGTTCAGTAGTTATTGAGTACGATATTTTAGTGTTCCATCCGTTGCACTTGCTGTTGTGGTTGGGATTTCAGTGACTGTGCATGAATGTATTACGTTCTTGTGGATGCGATCGTTTCCTGGTGCACGATTGTTTGTTTCGGCAATTACAATTTTGTGTGGGTGGAGTCTGTGGGGGATGGGTCTGGGATTTTCTTATTTTAGAGTTGTTTGATGTTATTATCGTTTGTGCCATGTTAGGCATAGTGGAGTAAGAGATTTTTATTGAATTTTTATTTAATATAGTGCTGTATCTATGGGGCTGTTGAAAAGATTGTTCAATTATTTTTAAAAATTCCTTAGGTATATAAGTTTTTATGTTGGAGCTGTATGGCGGGTTCAACCATATTGATTTTTTTTCGCCTTAATTTATTGTTATTCCTTTTGTTTTGTTTGCTATTGGATTTAGTCTTAGACTTTGTGTGCTCTAGATTAGGGTTATGTTTGTTCGAGGAGTTACGGATGGGGTTATTGTTTTTCTTTTGGGTCATGTTATGCGTAATTATTGATTTATTTTTGTTGTTTTCCAATTTGTTACCTATGTATTATATCTTATCCGTATATCCTGAATTGCGTAAGTCATTATTGTAAAAGGTTGCTGGTTTTCTTCTCGGCTGATCGGCTTGATATTCTTTTTGAGACGGATGGTACTATAGAGTTGATAATAGATCTGGGATGTTGAAAATCCATGGATTAGGGAAATTAAAATAATCCTTTCTATATATTCCTTCGTCAAGCAATAAATTCTTAAATCGAATATATGTCTCTATATGTTGTTTTTCAGAATTTTAAATTGAACCACGAAACTTATTCGTACTCCTGTCTCTTTGTTCTCAACTTGATTGATATATACAAAAGTTTCCTTACTTTACTCTTTCATTTATTTCTATATATAGTATGATTCTTGTAAAATATACAAGCAAGAGATTATGTAATTTGCATATTACATTAAGAAAAATCGATTCTATTAAATAGCGGTATCTTGATTAATGTTTCTAGCGAGAGAATTGTTTTAAGTGCTCTATTTAAAATTGTTATTTAATAAACTTTAAACAATAATTATATTGATAGCATATTTCATTTAATTTATTTGGAATTATTATTCCAGCAAAGACTTTTTAGAGTTATTTGCCCCTTAGAAACTTCCTAACATTTCACTTGTTTGTTTTTATTATTTTTAAACGGCTATACAGAAAACGGTAAATTTTTATGATATGACCCAGCGTCGTTTAACACTTAAAAAAATAAAGATCTACTGCCTGCCCCTCTAAATTCCACAATTTACACTTTTCTTTCTTTTTTCACGACTCTCATTGATTACAAACTTAAATTTCTGATTAAAGAAAGGTAAAATTTAACGACGTGACCCAGCGTCGTTTAACCCCTAAAAAAAATGAACATCTACGTTTTGGGGCCTAATACGTTTAAACAGGTTTTATAAATAATATGAAAGAAGTAATTTTGAAAAAAAAAAGAAAATTAACATTTTAAAGTGGGGGATCACTTTTCTATATAAATTTAACGTAAAATCAGCACCCACTTTTTGGCAACAAAGCGTTCAACGAGACATGTCATCTCTAGCATTCAAATTTGGCGGTCGAGGGTGGCAAAACATAACAAATACATTTTTGTGGTGGTGGGGGCGGGAATTACATTTAGAACATAAAATAACGATAAATTTAATTAATTTTTATGAGCCCACTCTGTACTCTCACCTATCAGTTTTATAAACAAAACGAACCCCAAAATATGACAAATTCAAATGCTTTTGAAGGGGGGGGGGGAGATTAAATTAGAAACATACAATGATGAAAAATATCATTTAATTGTTTTGGAATTTTTTTAGGGTCCTACCTACTTGGTTAATTTTTTTTTTTTTTTTTTGCCATCGAACTATTTTTATTAAAACAAAAGTTGTGATGATTTATTTTTCATTCCTTTTTTTTGGAGAGGAGGGTTCTTTCCAGTGCTCAATATCCAGAGATGGGTTTCTTCTCTTTGTATCCCTTCTGCCGAAATATCTGGTGGAGAGGGTATCACGTACTTCTTTTTTTTTGGGGGGGGGGTGATTACATTTACATGTTTTCATCCGTTCTTTTATTTTTGGAATTGTTGTGGGGGGTATCCACGTTGTCCATGATGAAAATGATTAGTATAGCAGGTGTGTTCCAAATGGAACTTCACGTCAACCCAAGCAACGCCGGGTACCCATGCTAGTATATATATATATATATATATATATATATATATATATATATATATATATATATATATACATTAATACGTATATTTATTTTTTTTAATATTTAAGCTATATATGTATATATTCATACATCCATACTCCCACAAATATATATATAGGGCTGCCCTAGCTCTAGTTTTAATTTCTAATGGAAATTTCCACTTCTCTGATTCACATAATCTCATTAAAAATGCCGGTTTTAACAGTATTTCTAGTTTGGTCTTTCTTACAGTCTTAAATATCTTTGATACTGATAAACCGATTCTGGTAGTTCTGTCTTAGAGTGGATTAAATAAAAGTGCACACAATGTTCGTGAAGAGAACAGAAATAGATATGTAAAATTATGACGATACGCTTAAAACTCTGACTATACAAACATAGATCAGACTGAAAGATGAGCTGGCAAGATGTGAAATGTTCAATTATTTCCCCATACGTGGCGGGATGATAATCGTAAAAGAAAATAAGGAAACAAAAACTGAAAATAATAAGATTTGACAATCAGCGTGGGCGAACTATCGTTACGCCAGATTTGAATATTGGACAAGATATTCTAAGATGCGTCGCTGCAATATGTATATTTACCGGTAGAAATACTATTTCAAATGAAAATAACAGGTGCTTGTTAAAATAGAGTCGACAGGTCGATTTTTTAATATGTCGTTTTAAGCAAAAACAATATTACGTACTTAATTGTCATGCCTAAAATAATATATATATACGCATACATAAAGAGGTTTGTGTTTACTATAACCTTTTTACGCAAATATTACGCAAGTATAAATCATGTAGAATATCTGCATAAATATAATTACACCTAATTGTTAACTAAAGATGATCAAGAAAATCGAAAAACTAATAGAGAATTAATTAAAAGGAATGTTTAAAAGAATATGTAAATTAGCTAGATCCTTTGCAGATGAATGCAATTCCACGACCCATATATAACAAAGTTGTATTTTCTGTTTAAATAAATAGAAAAAATGGTTTTTAATATGAATACACAGAAAAACCCAAATAATAAATTTGTTTTTTTTTTCTGTGTATTGATATTCATATTAAAAACCGTAGACGACGAAACACATGTCAGTGGATAATTATATTTTAAAAACAATATATATGCAGCTCCCAATTTGGGAGTACCAAATTGGTAAAAGGGAAAATTATTCCCAACTCTCATTTAGGTAAAAATGAACTTACGTATAAATTATTGAATGAATTCAAAAAGTATCGCGAACAAAAACAAATAAATAACACACACACGCGAGCGCGCACACGCACACACACACACAAACACATATATACATATATATATATATATATATATATATATATATATATATATATATATATATATATAACTACTTCATTTACTCACATAAACCTAATATAGATTTATGCGTAAACTTTAAGTATTTAAAAGTATAGATTTATGCGTAAACTTTAAGTATTTACTTCAAAAGTGCTCAATACGTAGGTAGAGCTAGTTAGTAATTTATAAAATATATATGGCGATTAAGCTACACTGAATATTCTGCGTTTCATCCACTATAGGATTCGTGACGAATCCTATCGTGGATGAAACGCAGAATATTCAGTGTAGCTTAATCGCCATATATATTTTATAAATTACTATATACATATATATACATATATATATATATATATATATATATATATATATATATATATATAAAGGTACATGACAGTGTGCTAGAATGTTTTCATCCTAAATGCAATTATGCACGATGTAGAAACTATGCATAAAAAGAATTCAGCGTAATAGTGAAATGAAACCAATCATCTAATAAAAACCATAATAAATGAATAATTAATGAATGAACCCTGTTTTTTTTTTAAAGAATATACAAATTCGCTAATTGTTATGAAGTCGCTTGCATATTCATGACAATATATTAAACAGTTCGTTTTAGTAATTTTTGAATAGAAAAAGTAAGCTTTTAATATGAATGTCAGAGTGAGGAAAAACTCGGATTTATAGGTATATAGAGATATATAATCAATGTATACTAGTCAACAAGGCTCAACAGCAGGTACTAGCTAATTGTAGATATACTCTCATCAATACCCAACAGTGGGAGTGATATGCTTTAAGACAAAGGTAGATATGGTTTGCCAGTTCAGTAGTTATGATTGATAAGATTTGGCCGCTAGAGGACATCTTGTTTGTTTGTTTAATGCTATGATATAGAAAGGATTTGAAGTGAACTTTTAGTTGCAGTTAAAATGTTAGTGAAGATGAAACTACTAAAATAAGTTCCTGATAGTTGGAGAAAATAAACCCACTATAGTTTAATCAAATAAAATATATTGTAAATGAAAATCGCTGTTTTTTTTTTGTTTTTTTTTTACTTCACGTATTAAATATTATTTAGCTACATGTTCAAAAGAAAATAGAATTTCAACATTCTCTGATCCACGAGAAAAAGCAAACGAATAACATTGTTTACTCTTTGGACAAATGCAGCACACAAACATTACATGATTGAATTTTTTCTTCAAAATACTTGCAAAATACAAGAAAAGATAGCAACACTATCTGTTGTTGTTTATGTAATATATAAAACATTAATATTTGCAGTTCGTGCTGAGAACAGGCATAGCCTTCATTTTAAAAAAATCTTTTTGAAGAGTGTTGGTGAGAGTACCTATTTTGAAGGAGAAAAATAACTCCTACTTCGTATTTACATGAACATGAAGGAATGGAATCTTGAACTGGATAAATTATGCTTTCAAAAATATTAATCTACATACATTTTTAAGAACATAGCCGATATTTTTCAGTTGTTTATAGAAAAGAAATATGTAATATTATATTAATATGAAAAATGTTATTTAGTGCTTACATATGACAACTTTGTGGTTCTGCCTTGATTATTGTGTGTTTCTTTGTATGGGTTTCTGTGTTAGCCTCTCTAGGTGAGGGAATACTGCAGCAAATATGTTCTTTAATACTTTGAAATCATCCGAGAACGGATATATTTTATGATGACACTAGTCTCTATTCTCAACATGCGGGCAAATCAAATACACACATGTCCATGACAATCATTAAATCCCCAGAAAATGATTTCCAGTTTGCAGTAGAATGGCACAAAAAATGGCCTACCAGTGAACCGTAGTCTTCATATTGATAAAGAAAAAAAAGCAAAGTCTTTCGTTGACAATTACTTGACTACAAAGATTAAAATAATAATAATATCTCTACAATAGTAGAGATATTATTATTTTATACTTTTTTCCTATTTTTAATAACGGGAGCAATTAAAAAGAACGTCAAATGACTTCATTACTTTCTCTGGGAGTTTATTTTTACACCGTGTGACAGTAAATACATCTAGATGAACTACAATTTCCTCTTCCAACCTTGCATCACTACACGTGACTATGGGGTTTCTCTAATATTTACAGCTCAAAATCTCATGACTTTTTAAGCACTGTGTATGTGTCGGATGTTAAGCTTGAACGAAGGAATTCTGCTGTTATTCTTTAATTAATCGTCACTCAAAGAACATTTGCAGCAATACATCTGTGTCTGAGAATGCCAACGAAAAGTTGAAATCAAATACATAAAAGCATCACGATGATGGATTATTTTTTGTGACTGATCTTGAAGATCACGTGTGCATGGTTTATCATTGAGGTGTTGCTTGCCTGGCCTTCTGATGATTGTTAAGGAAATGATTGATTCGGCCAGTAAATGAAGTAATAAATGATCAAATGCATAATGGTTTGTAAAGGAAAAAAATAAACATTTCAACGTTATATGCAAGTCATTTTGTCATGTAATACTGTGTGGAACGATAAAATTGTCGCCTAGGGACGTGCCCAAGGTGATGAAAACAAAGTTTCCAACCATAGTTATGGCCTTTGGAGTGGTTTCAAGCGAGGGCCACATATGCCCCTGACTTCTTCGAATTCAGATTGAAAGTCACCACAGTGTACCTGGCTGTGCTGAAGAGTGTGGTGATCCCTTGGTGCACTCAGGTGGCCGTTGGCAGACCCTAGGTGTGGCAACAGGACTCGAAGCCGGCCCACAAAGCCAAAGAAACCCAGGCTTGACTTCAGAAGGGGTGCTACGACTTTATACCCTTCTCTCAGTGCCCCCTCTTCCCCTGACCTTAATCCGCTGAACTACTTCGCTTGGTCATACGTCGAGAACATCACCAACATGACCTCCCTCAACACTAAAGCCAGCTTGATTGCCGCCTTGGCCGAGTATTCCCAGTTCCAAACCCGCGTTGAGGTGGTAATTGAGGTTGAAGGCGACTGTATTGTATAGATGTCAACTCTACTACATAATCAAGTTACAGGAATTGATTTTTTTTCAATAGAAGTTTTAAAATAAAGCTGTAGTGTTTTCTTTAGAGCAACAGCTTTATCGTTCCACTCTGTATTGCATGACTTAATGAATTTTTAGTTGCATTTGAACTGAAAAAGACGGGAAGAGATCATAAAAGATAGAGAGAGAGAGAGGGGGAGTGGTGACTAATTCATAAAATATGGACATTTTGAATAATAACCAGAGATATGTAAACATTATATTCATGTATACTGTAATCCAAACAAGCTACATTAAAATGTTTATGCAAGGTAATCTATTATTCTACAAAGACTGGCTTAATCAACTTTTGTTTCCCTAAGGCTTTTTTTCTTTTTATACGCTTTAATCACACAAAATAATCAGTAAAACATTCATTGGTTTGGAGCTGCGTAAATAAGATGAGACAAAAGATATTGTAAAATGTAGACTATTTTTTATAGACAATTTGAATTCGTCCTCTTGGTTTTAGCATTTTGGCATAGCATAGTATGGTTTGCATACTAAATTTCTTGTTTCTTTAAACATGCTTAACAGAATTCTAGATGTTATATGCTGACCTGGTTACTCGTCTGAAAGATTGTCTATAGCTTCTCATTCATGACTGAACGATATACTTTAGGGAATCAATTCCTATTTCAGTCACGTAAATTCTTTCAAGTTGTAAACAAGACACACACTCTAGTCGGATATTTCTTTCTTCCACGACGAAACTGTAATTTTCACCTAAGCAGCAGCAGTCCATTTCTTCCTTTTTTTTTATCTTTAACTAATGATAAACTCACAAGCGAACGCGACAACATTCAAAAAAGAAAGACTCCTGTCGAACAAAATATCCGCCTTTTTTGCTGCCATTTCGCACTTCCAACAGCGTTTAATTTGCATGTATGTATTATTTTTGTAACGAGGTTTGTGTGCCAGTGCTTCTCTACAACAGATATGCACCAACTATGATCTCTTATTGCTATGCACGTCATTACAACATTGTCCTATACAAGTCGTCCATAATTGCAATCCATATAATGGCTAATAAAATTCACAATACTTTCTAAAATGCAACCATATTTGGTACAAGTAAATTTCAGTCTAACCCTAGCTTGTCCACCAAATTTCAGTCAAGAATGTCCAACAGTCTTTTTTATCTTCATTCAATGATATGAAGGGGCATTTTGGTAATTGTCTAATCAGTAGTAGTAATTAAAACGCATGAATTTATAATTACAAATATTACAACCAAGTATGAAAATGCTAAAGTCATTAAATTTTATGGAACTGTGAAAGCTAACCATAATTTGTTAAAAAAAAAAAAAGCAATTCTTAAAAATGCATATACAGGGTATCACAATTTTACTTAAAAAAAAAAAATAACATTCTATAGTCGTCTATAAACATTATCAATAATTTTCCCCACTCTTTATCTGTGCCTAAACCTAAACATAGATTCCATGATCAAAGCTTCTTTCTTAGAACTGTACGCCTGTGGAATTGTCTTCCGTTTTCCTGCTTTCCAGCTGTCTATAATATGGTTGTCTTCAAGTCCAATGTGAACAAGTTTCTGATGAGCTGTTCCACTTAAGTTAACAAATTTACCGAACTTCCATGACTATCGATTACTATATTGTCCTTTTGATTATTGTACACACTTTAACCTTTATCCTTGAGTGGCCTATAGGCCTTGATAAGTGGTGACGCTTATGTAAAAAAAAATTTTTTTTTTAATTCATAATTTCCATAAAGTTTGGTTTCACTTGAAATAGGAGAAATGTTCTACTTGCAAAATTGAATAGCTTTTTCAAAAAAAAAGATGTGTCCATAGCTGCAATCCCAAATTTCACAAACACTAATAAAATGCACAAGTTCAAATAGTCTAAGTTTCAATCATGGATGTCTAACTTTGCTTTGTTTTGGAGAAGAATTAATTGGATCATTCAAACTATTGTCTTCATTTTAGAATGTTATTCTCATGCACGATACATTACCAAAGCAATACTTCATTCTGAGTCTTTTAATGGTTGAAGGTTCAATCTTCACTATAGGCAATACTAACTAAGAATAAAATAACAATTATTAGTGATGGAACGATTCCAATATTTTTTCCCAATTCCTATACAAATACTGATTCCGTACTAAATTCCCGATTCCAATAAAATTACCGATTTTGTATTAAATTCCCGATTCCGATACAATTACCGATTCTGTACTAAGTTCCTGCTAAATATTTAACTATAGTGTTGTTATTTTTTCCCCGATTATCGTAAAAACACATGTTAAATTGCCATATATTTTCTCAAACGTAAAAACACACTTGTGGAGGAATGATCTTTAGAATTGAGCTTTACTGGTATTTTAAAATCAATAAATATTTATTATTTTATTATTACTATCAGCAATAGAAGTCTTGTTAAAAACAAAATCAAATAAAAAATAATAATTACAGAATCGTTTTTTGGCATGGGAAAATAGACACAAATTTTTTCCGATTCTAATACCGATTCCGATACCCTCAAATGTTCCGACTTTTCATATTCTCGATTTCGATTTCGATCAATCGTCTCAACACTAATTATTACTTAACATTTCTACCCAATCATGGTTGACAGAACGAAAACAATCTCACCACATGGATTAAATATAGGGTTCAGTTCGATATTCTGTATAAATTCCCGAGTTTGACATAACCATTCCTAAGTTCAACAAGATGTATCTGAAGAAGGTTTGAGGTTACATCGGCCGAAACGTTTGTAAAAATACAATTGAATATAGGATTAGTAGCCTGAGTAATCCAAATAATACAATATTTGCTTTATCGAATGATATGCCCCAAATACGCGCGGGCCCTGTCGGTGGGGCATTAGAATACGCCGACTGCCCCCCTGCAGAGGGTAGAAGTCCCTCAATGGGGGTCCTGGATATGACCTTAAACTATATCCAGTGGTGAGGCCCCAGCTTGTGGGCTTTGGGGAGTGTGGAGCAACCCTTTAATTACCATTGCTCCCAGGTCCACTCTGACCCGGAGTGGTAGTACCTGTTAGGGTCCCAACTATGGGTTAAATAGAAACCAACGTGAAAACAATAAATATATTCTATTAAAAAAAAAAATTCTTCAAAATCTTTGGATTCGGCATTAAATAACCCGGAAAGGGTTGATATGCTGTAAAACAAAAACAACCAACAACCAACAACCAACCAAATACGCGCGGTCCTGGATATTACCTAAAATTATATCCGATGGTGAGGCCCTACCTTGCGGGCCTTGGGGGGTTGGAGCCACCCTTTAATTGCCATTGCTCCCAGGTCCACTCTGACCCGGAGTGGTAGTATCTGTTAGGGTCCCAACTATGGGTTATATAGAATCCGACTTAAAAAAACAAATATACTCCATTAAAAATCGTTCCTCAAAATCACTAGATTCCGCATTAAATAATCTGAAAAAGGTTGATATGCCGTAAAACAAAAACAACCAACCAACCAACCAAATACGCGCCTTTATGAAATGTATATCCTGTGGTGTTTTCTTATACTGTCTTCATGTCAGTTCACTTTACGCAGATGAGATATTTCCTGTTTATAAAGTTTTTATACTATCTCCATACCAATTTACAAGGATTGTGAGAAGCTTGGAGTTCGGAATGAACGTCTGCTTTATAAATTAATTAAAAACAGAAACGTAAACAAGCGGGATTTACGGGAAAAAACAATTTGATTGGATTCGAAGAATCTGTGAACACATACTTCATTAAAGAGTTCTTTTAATTAAACCTCAGACAGATTTGATCAATGTTTTACTGCTAAATCAATTATACAAGAAACATATAAATAAATCTGTTGCTGAAAAAAGAAAATTAAAGAAAATTAATGGCGGTTGGTAAAAAAAATATCAGTGAGAGATTATTTATTTTATAGCTTATCTTATTTGTAAATATTTGCGATGAATAAACGTTGTATGTCGATGATTTGTTAATCATTGTTGAATTAGGGGAAAAGCTGCATGTAAAAAAAAAAACAATATGGAGCAGAGAGGACAAACGTCATAATCGATGGCCTTGACCTGCATACTCTGAAAGATGCTGGCAAGTTACCTTGTGGGGTGTGCAATTTTAATGGTAGCAACAACTTTTTCCATTGGGTTCATAAGTGATGTAGTCGTCTGTGAGGAAGATTCATTCCTACTGAAGTCTATCATTATGGAAGATGTGCTAGTACGCTCGTCCAATTGAAGAGAAGCATTGTTCTTACTTTTCTGTGGGTGGTCTGCAGAAGTTGGAATCTGTGGATTCATTTTGCCACATAAGCTAGATTACATGTACTTGTAAAGAATATAAATTAGGTTCAATCATGCATGTACGCACTTAGGAGGAGGTCTTGTGAACCTCTTCCTATTTTAATCTGGTTTTTGCTTCCCTTTGTTACTCCAAATCTGTTTTGCAGCAGCTATGTCAATGGAGCAATCTGTGCGAACCTTTTCTAGTCTCGCTCAAAAACACACATTCACATTTCAAGCTATGTCATATACATACGCGCACACAAACATACGCGTCCACGTCTACGCACGTACATATATTCACGTTCGCGTACATACACTCACATTCACGTGTATATACACACGCGCTAACGCACACATATGTACTTACACACGCGCACACAAACGCACACATGGACGACGTCACTTCCGCTTTCTAAGGAAATATACACATGCGCAAAAGACCACCGGAAACGAGTATAAAACAAAGAGACAAGCTGTTTCTAATCCTTTTTAGAACCAGCTCGTGCGCGTCAACACCCCTGTGACTATGTATGGGGCACGAGCTAACAGACCGTATGCACACATTCTCACTCTTTCTCTCTCTATCTACTACTTTCTCTGAGAACACCTTCGCGTAGCTGACTACTAACTGATGTCAACTTTCTATCCACTTTTTTGTCTACACGCTGGACTCTCATTCTCATTTCCACTACAACATTCACTTCTCTTCCCACGTGCGAACAAACGATAGTGACCCGAACTTGAGATGAACACACATTTTCTTTTCTTGCTACAACACCAGTCCCGCAACGAACATTGGGTACACACGCGCGGACATGAACACATGTTATTACTTAAAACATCCATTCTACTCATCAATTGAAGGAGTCTTTATTTCCATATGGTCCGCAACAAATTTGGTGACCCTTTTATTTAAATGAAATGGATGAAGTTGAACGAAGCACTCATACACACACGGATTCTCTCTCTACAACAATAAACCAGCTAACAATGAATGACGCACGGCAAACTATAAACCATTCTTCTCACCAGTTAACAGCGAGAGACGCACGCCAAACCAACCACATGTGGTACCCTTTTCTTTCACTTGTTTCTTTCACGAAAGAAATACCTGTTCGTTTAATTCAATTTAACACGTCGTTCGTTTCTTCCTCGAGACAATTCATTTTTCCCTATTTTTCACCGCCTCAACAAATTGGTGACACACGAACGCGCGAGGATCACGCATTTCCTCCTATGCCACAAGTCCACAACAAACTGGCGCCCGACTGACGCAAACCGAACAAGCATGGCGACCCTACCTTTTTTGAAATTAATTGTTTTGAGCGAGACGCGCGTTTTATTTGATAAAGAAAAAAAACGAACTTTTCAACAATTTAACTGCTACCGACAAGGACAACTACGAACTACAATGACGGAACCCCTCGTCAGACTCGGCAAAAAAAAAAAAAAAAAACGAACACGGAGCTGTCGACGTCATTAGCGAATTTAAAAGAAATCCCGCTCGACAAACATTTTCACGGTTTCCTGACATTACCCTGCAACAAACGCGAGGAGCAAAATCACATAGGCCTATGCAATTCCCTCCCGCACAGCAGACGCAACAACAAAGAAACAGGGCATCCCTATCAACACATAGAAAGAAGTTGAATCAACAATACGAGTTGAGATGCACCACGCACGCTGATAAACTCAAAACTTGGAAGTTTCGTTGACAGCCGGCAACCACGAACGAGTACACAACAAACGCCCGTACAGACAATGTACACACACTACCGCAGACGCACATGCGAAGACAACGGCAACCAAACACCTCGTTCAACAAGAACGAATGCGCAACTCGCGCCAGTCCAAACGATGCACACATTACCGCAACTGACTTGCGAAGATACCGTCAACTGGGCACACACACGGTCAACACGAAACAAAAATTTTCCTTCCAAACGAACAATTCACTTCTCTGTCCAAGCAACTCGTTGCTTATGCCAGCACACAACAAAAATAACCAAACAAATGTCAGCAAAAAAAAAAAAGAGTAAACGTATTTTCCACGAGTAAGTAAATACTTTTTTTTACGAACACACTCCGTTTTTGACATTCCGTTCCTTTTGACGTTTTTCAAACAACCACACCAAGAGCAAAAAACAAAAAACAAAAACAGGTCGAAATATCAATTGCCGAAAACATTACTCACAAAAAAAAATATATATATATATATATATATACATAAATATATATACACTGCATATTTTTTTTCCTAGGAAGGGGAGTATTGTGCGAACCTTTTCTAATCTCGCACAAAAACACACATTCACGTTTCAAGCTATGTCATATCCATACGCGCACACAAACATACGCGTCCACGTCTACACACGTACATATATTCACGTTCGCGTACATACACTCACATTCACGTGTATATACACACGCGCTAACGCACACATATGTACTCACACACGCGCACACGAACGCACACATGGACGACGTCACTTCCGCTTTTTAAGGAAATATACACATGCGCAAAAGACCACCGGAAACGAGTATAAAACAAAGAGACAAGCTGTCTCTAATCCTTTTTAGAACTAGCTCGTGCGCGTCAACCCCCCTGTGACTATGTATGGGACACGAGCTAACAGACCGTATGCACACATTCTCACTCTTTCTCTCTCTATCTACTACTTTCCCTGAGAACACCTTCGCGTAGCTGACTACTAACTGATGTCAACTCTCTATCCACTTTTTTTTTGTCCACACGCTGGACTATCATTCTCATTTCCACTACAACACTCACTTCTCTTCCCACGTGCGAACAAACGATAGTGACCCGAATTTGAGATGAACACACATTTCCTTTTCTTGCTACAACACAAGTCCCGCAACGAACATTGGGTACACACGCGCGGACATGAACACATGTTATATCTAAAACGTTCATTCCTTCACAGTAAATAAACGACGTTTATCTTATCCATCAATTGAGTCTTTTGTTTCCTTCAATTGCATTCGTTTCATTATTTTCTTGTGGCGAGCTAGGGTATTATATCCTGGTCCGTCACAAATCTTACATGAAGGTGAGTCCTAAGCTCCCACTAATTCGATCTTTGTAAGAATTTAGAGAAATGACTAGGCTATGACTCGCTGGATGCATGGTGTATGACTTGATGACAGAGTTGGCTCTGATTCCCTGCTGTTTAAACCAAAGGTGCCCAGATTAGCGTTGGCTCTGTATCGCAATTACTTATAGTAGGGTAAACATGTAGTATGAAGCCCTGATTGAATAAATATATACATACTTTCAGTTTAGCATGGCCGGGGTAGAGCAGTCCAGGGAAGAACTAGTGGTTAAATTCAAGGATAGTCTTAAGCAATCGCATATTGTGGCTGATGTAAATGATGGAATTTCGTGAAGAACATTGTTTCTTCCACGATGACTGACATGAAACTAATATCTGGTATGAAAATAACAAAATAAGAAGTAGAAAAACAAGAACAACAACAATAACAACAAGAATAAAAACAATAACAACAAGAATAACAACAACAATAACAATAACAACAACAATAATAACAGCAACAATAATAACAACAAAAACAACGATAAAAATAACAATGACAACAAGAATAATAACAATAACAAAAACAATAACAACAACAATAACAACAACAGTAGCAACAACAATAACAAAAACAGGAAGAATAATTACGACAATAACAACAACAGCAATAAGATAAGCACAATACCAACAACAATAATAACAATAACAACAATAATAACAATAATAACAACAACAATAATAACAACAATAATAACAATAATAACAACAACACTAATAGCAACAACAATAATAATAATAATAATAACAATAATAACAACAACACTAATAGCAACAACAACAATAATAATTATAGCAACAACAATAACAACGATAACAACAATGACAACAATAACAATAACAACAACAATAATAACAACAACGATAATAACAACAACAATAATAGCAACAGTAATAACAACAACAACAACAACAACAACAATAACAAGTTTTACCTTGAAAGAGACTTTATGTTCTAGGTAGAAAGAAAACCCGCTAATATTGAAAATGGGGAAATGTGTATTGACGTATTCTAGTATCGATCCGACTTTTGGTTGTTTTATATTCAATCAATTTTTTATCAAAAATCTAATATTGATTAGGAACAATGGACTTTTTTTTTTTCAAGCATAACTCAATATTAATACCAAGAAACATTTTAATATTCATTTTGCATTAATAAAATATAAGAAATCGCTTTTTGGAAACAAATGTTGATTAATCCAGTTTTCGTATTATAACAGATAGATGATGTGTTTACGACCAACGAATACATTATTATTCTTACACTACAATGAGGATTGAACCTTCAATCTCCACTTTCAAACTGCTTGTTAATAAACGGCTTTAACGATTACTAATGGAAAAAGTTTCTCGTAAAAATGTGAGGAAGCAACTAAAAACTTAAAAGTCTTTGAAGTGAACTTGTTGCCATGCAGCCAAATTTGGGGGAGGGGGTGGCGAGACGCTTTGACAAGTTCAGAAGCAAGTTGAAATGTCTACCGCTAATGGACCCCCATTTGTGACAGATAATATTAAAATTAAATGATTCATTGCTTTTTCATTTTATATTCAGACATAAATGTCGATACAAGTTATATATCAAATGAGACATCGACATATATCTGGTCATGCAAGTATTACCACATGTCATTATAAAGATCAGTTCATAGACCAAGTCATAAGATTGATCATAAATTATTATTATAAATACACACATGATTTAAGCACAGCTAAATGACGTTTCACAGAATCCTGACAGAAGAGTTTATACTTCTGTATTATTTGGATTATTCCAATTACTGCTCTCATTTTCGGTGTTATTCTCACCACGTTTCGGTTGATATAGCCTCCGACCTTCTTCAGGTACATCTTGTCTAACTCGAGAATGTTGAATTCCAAAATCTGTATGAAATTTCTAGCTGAACCTTTTATTTAATCCTTGTAGATTGTTCTCGTTCTATCAGCCATAACCGAATAGAAGTCTCAAGAAATATTTTATTATATTCTTGGTATCGCCCCTACTGAGGATTGAACCTTCAGCTCCGAGAAGACTGTCACTTAGAATTGATCATTACTTAGCACTTTATCTATTGAGCCATGAGAACGAGCACAATCTACTCTTATAGAATTAATACCATATCCTATACATACATGTTTTTATTTGTTTTGTTAGCGATACTTTCTTGAATGAATTCAAGTATTTATACGAAAGTGCATTTTTACCTAAATGCTTGTTGGGAATAATTTTCCCATTGACCAATCTGGTACTCCCTTTTAATGGGGTGCGGCATATATATTATTTTTAAAATATAATTACCCACTGACACGTGTTTCGTCGTCCACGACTCATGAAATTCATAATTCGACCAAAACCCACTTCCAAAGTACTTTTAATCTACTAAACGAATGCACTGATTATTATGAATTTGAAAATATATTTTCGAAAATTTACAGATAAAATAATATAGACACATTATTTTTGTTCGTCAATAGTAACATTGTGTGGAGGGGAAGGGGCTTAATAAATAAAAGTTATTCATTGATTTATTTTTATGAATCGATTATTATGAATTTTAGGATACAAATTCCCGGCAATCTGGTGAGTAAAATAAGCACCCCGCTAGTATATATATATATATATATATATATATATATATATATATATATATATATATATATATATATATATATATATATATATATATATATATATACAGGGTGGGCCAAAATAAGGGTCCTATCTTTAAATTTGAATAACTTCCACAAAGTAAAAGTTAAACTCACCAAACTTTATGTGTGTGTAGACTGACCCTTCCGAGATTTTTTGAAATAAACAAAACAAATTTTGGCCGAAAAACACTTCTTAAAACTTACAAAAACTAAAGTATTGTTTTTTACACCGTTTTGAGTTTTTTAGTGTCAATAAAATGTATGCCCTTAGTAAAATCGTAAACTCTTTAACTGATTATGAATGAGCATATTATTTTTTTTAGCTATGACATTTAAGGAGTCCCACCGAAATCGTATCATACCTTCAAAGAAAGAAAACAACTTAAAAATTTCAAACTAATACTACGATGGTCATTCCAAATGTAAGGCCTCCCATTTCTCAACTAAAAACCTAAAGCGTTGAAAAGCTACAAAGACGGGAGTGGTACCATTAAAACGAGCGGCCTTTGGCGCTTTAGAATTTACTTTCCTCATAGTCACCATTATTCTCAATGCACTTTTGCCAGCGTCTTTTCAGTTTCGGCCATAAGTCAAGAACGCGCTTTGTCACCTACATCTCTGTCGCCACTGTAAAATCGACGAAACCATCCTTTAAATCTGCTGATATAAACTACATCGGCTTAGTAAACGTTTAATGGACGTCGGTAAATCTTGATCGATTCAATTTTTTTCTGAATGAAAGAATTCAACGAGGCATTTTCTGCTTCTGACACATATCCGTCAATATCTGCAACAGAGAGGTGAAACTTTCAGGTCATGAATGCATAAGTTTAGTTATCATAAAAATGCAATTTGTAATCCCTTTGATCCACTCGGATGGAATATAAAATAGGAGGCATTACTTTTGGAACGTACCTCATATACTTATTCCTTACACCCGTCCTGGGAATGGTATGCTTTTATATATATAAGTGTAAGCCATGTTTAGTTTCAGAACAGTTTCCGATGGTTCGTTGTTCTACACAAGTTCTGGGAGGTGACTGGTTTGTAGTAGACAGTTCTCGAGTTGGAATCCACAGAGCAAAAGATTTTTCCCGTGTTGACACAAAAAAGAAACATATGCGGAATTGCTACAGGAAGGTTTAATATTTATGGAGCAATTCTGGTTTCTGATTGGTTGGTAGCAGGACGTGAATTAATTCGATTCGTCAGTTCCTAGCAGCATCATTTATAAATAGAATCTCCCGACTGTGCGAGATTATACCCCATTATACTTCCTCAGGGATATGATGGGATGTGTCTCCTAGCGGCTTCGGCTGCAGGTAGACAAGGTAGTAGTACTCGTCAAGGATCCGTTCTTGACACTCAGCCCAACAGGTGAGGGGCCGGGAACCGGCCCAGCATCTGTTGGACTGAGGTACGCTGCCTGGGTACCACCTGGGAGGTCCACTTTCCCAGGCCTTGCCACCGGGCTTTCCGGTGGGGCAAGTTAATTGCTTGTCGCCTGAGGCGCCCCTACCGGGGAATGCTGACAGGGGTGCCCAGGCAATTTTGGATGAGGCAAGAGTGCCACTCCTTTAGGGGAGCTTGCCTATTTCCACCTTCCGGCCTTGTGCCACATTTTGGTGTGGTGGACACCAAATAAATAGCTACGCCATTATACTCCGATAGGATGGGATGTGTCTCCTGGCGGCTACAGGGAGACAGGGTAGTCGTACTCGTCAAGGATCCATTCTGGACACTCAGCCCGACAGATGAGGGGCTGGGGACTGGCTCAGGAAATGACGGACTGAGGTACACCGCTTGGGTACTTCCTAGGAGGTCCACCCTCCCAGGCCTTGCCACCGGGCTTTCCAGTGAGGCAAGTTAATTGCTTGTCGCCTGGGGCGCCCCTACCGGGGAATGCCGATGGGGGTGCCCAGGCAATTTTTGTTGAGGCGAGAGTGCCCCTTCTTTAGGGGAGCACGCCTATTCTCCACCTTCCGGCCTTGTGCTACATTTCGCCGTGGTGAGCATCAAATAAATATCTACCCCATTATAGTAAAAAAAAAATTGTAACAATATAAACTATTTATATAAAAATGTAATTCTTGGTTCGTTCGTTATTAGTAGTCTAAATAACCATTGAACCGATTGCTTCGACATTTAGGTACGATATGTTTACTGTACCCATGCGTGTTTTTATATATCTCTTTTTAATTATAAGATTATATTTAATTTTTTTTTAATAAATAGGTGGTTTACTTTGTTCCGATGTTGCCATTTTTTTATTTGAGGACATATTATTTATGACCGCCTGCCGTCACGTGACATCACTTCCGTGGTGTCGCTTAATGTAAACAAATTTTTATCATTTTGTATGAAATAATTTTTGAAAATATCAGATTCTAATCGATAAATTTTAAATGGATATAATCACATGATTATTTATAATGTAACCATGTGATTGAAATTTAATTTAAATTAACCACATGTGGTCGCTTTCCTACGGGCAAAATGAATGCCGACGCTCAAAATGTATAAACATTTTGACCCCTCGCTTTACTTTAAAATTCACCAAAAATCAGGAAATTAACCAGTTTTAATGAAATTTTCAGTATTTATCAAATAATGATCGCGGAATAAATTTTTTATTTAAATCTTAGTGAAAATGTATTATTTTGTTTAAACAAAAAATACATTTACTAAAGTTATGGTTTTCAGTAGTAAATAAAAAACGCAAGAATTTATTTTTGCTTTTTTATATAAATAAAACATTGTAATTTGTAACAATAATAATAAAAAAAATTTTTACAAGAAATTGCGAAAAAAGCCCCTAAAGTCCGTATTAATGAATTCAGTATGACTCGAAGAAACTGAATTTCTCGAATTACCGATATTATCATTGAATTAAGCATTGTTTATTTAATATTTTTACAAAAAAAAATTATAATAGCAAAAATATTTCTATTTTTTTTTAAATTACAGATTTCGCAGAATTTTTATATGCAAGAGTTTAATAATTTCTTTGCTCACAAGAATGTGAAACTTTCGGCATAACATAATTTTTATATAATATTGGCCAGTAATTAAAAAAAAACAAGGCCGATAGCCATTAGTCGCATGCTCTCGTGTAATGAATAAATGTGTGAATATAGGATTGACATGAAATTCTTAAAATGACCGAAAAATGGGCTGAAATGACTTAAATAAATAAAAAGTAAATGACTTAGAATGACTTTAATGAACTTAAGGATGAATTGAATGACCTTAACAATGACTTGAATGCTTAAAAAATAACTGGAATCCTTCAAAAACAACTTGAATGATCTGGAGAATGACTTGAATGGTTTTGATACCGACTGGTTGTAAAGTGGGTTATCATTTTACATTAAATTAATACAGAAAAGTGATCCCCCACTTTATATCATAATAAATACAGCATGTAGTTAGTAAGAACAGATACTACACTTTGAGATATTAAATCTTTTATTCATGTTAAAAAATACAGTAAAATTAACGGTGAACAAAAAACTTAGGCACATGGCCAACTCAAAAGGGGGGAATTTTGGGGGTCGTTGGTCATCCTTGTCACTCCAGAACTAAACAAAGTCAAAAGTTTCTCCCAGCTAGTATCTTCTTTCACCATAATACCGCATTCACCCTTTCATATTGGGGGACGTCCTAGTAACTCCCAATTTTTAAAACATTTTTTATTGACGTGTAAAAACAAAAAAGATAACAATAAAATGGTAACAATAATTCATTTGTGTCGAGGGAGGGGGAAGAAAAAACAAAAGGTGATTAGTAGGACCCTCCCAACCCCGTCTAGTTGATAGACTGCCCGTTCCACTAGGTTTGTAAAAGGAACCTCGCTTCTGCGGGTCAGTCTCTAGGTGAGGATGCCCTCTAGATGGGGGTGAATGGAGAAAAGAAAATTTTTTTTTTTTTTTGGGTAAGGGATGGAGGTTAGTTTGTATTTCTTTTTCTCCAAGATGGGTAAAATTTAGAGGAAGGGGTGAAAACAAAAATTGCAGGTAAGAGGGGATGGGGATCTTGGAGGCTTCCTAATCGGGGAGGGATGGAACACACACTCAGCTAGCTGAGAGACTACTTGTTTAATTTAACTTTACAGAACTGCGCGTTCCACACCTAGGCGGGGAACACGTATTCAAATTTGGCTCCTCTTCGTACACACAGACTTGCCACATGTATCCATCTTCTGTCAAATGCCGCGCGATGCAGCCTTCTTCTATCACATCTGATCTTCACCCGTAGTTGGTGTTTAAAGAACGCGATCAGATCTTGATCAGAAAAAGACAACACCCCCTGGCAACCTTGCAGACGCGACGTCCAAATCACCATTCTCGCCACGGCCAGGATCGTAACGTAGACCATTTGTCTTTCCCGGTCCCACGGCGGCCTCACGTTGTCCACAACATTGGATACAGTAATTGGGCGAGGATGCTCAGGATCGATGCGAGCCATCACCCCACTGACATACGACCAGTACTGGCGGAGTTCGCGGCAATCGAAGAAAGCGTGATCCGTAGTTTCCACGGCCGTTGTCCCACAACGGGGACAATCAGGCGACTCCAGAAACCCAGAACTGCATTGTATGTTGTTGAGTGGAAGTGCATTTCGGGCCAATCGCCAGGTCAGAAAGAACTCCGAATTGTTCAGATGACTCGAACCTGGCGCCCAGCTCCACGTGGAGCGGATCTCACTCTGCTGCCACCCCAAACGCGCGCATAGCGGGTCGTCCGCGGCCCCCTTCACTAGATCCCTGTGGAGTTCCCTACGGGTAGCAGTCACAAGGTCACTGGACCTTGGTAGTCGTTTTAGCGCGGCTCGGCACTCTTTCATGTAGGCAGATTCTCCCCGCGGCCTGCGACGGCTTTCGATGGAAGGGTCGAGAACGAGGTCGGGGAAGGCGGCAGTAACCACGGGGTGCCACGGTTGGTCATCCTGCATATAGTGGCTCAGGAAGGCCAGCCTCTCAGCATCTCGATGACACTTCAAGTCCAGCATTCCCAAGCCTCCCTCACACGGACGTTGAATACAGACCTGTCTGCTCACCCAGTGTCTTCCTCTGTCCCAAAGGAGCGAGGACACGAGTTCGACAAGAGCTTTTAGGTGTTGTGGAGGCAGGGGAAGTACGGCCAGTCGGTAAAGGATGAGAGGAAAGACGTAAGTGGCGCACGCCTCAGCTCTACCCTTTAAGGAAAGTTTCCTAGGAAGCCACGAATTGACTGCAGCCTCCACCTTTGACCGTACCTCCAACCAATTCTTGTCAAGCTGGAGACCCGGTCCGAACCACACGCCGAGGATCCGGACTGGGCCATCTGTCCAGCTGAAGGGCGCAGGGAGGTTTGCGTTGCCACTCCATGCGCCCAACCGCAGTCCTATCGACTTGTTGCGGTTTATCTTGGCCCCTGTAATTCTTTCGTACTGTGTGAGTGCCTCCGACACGACCTCAATGTCTCTGAAGCCCGACACGAAGATCGTGACATCATCGGCGAACGCGGATACCTTGGCAGCTGAGCCGCCAGGCAGAGCCATTCCGCGCAGGGCCGAATTTGCTTCCCCATGTCTCAGCTTGCGGAGAAGAGGCTCCAAAGCCAGGACATAAAGCAGGGGCGACAGCGGACAACCCTGACGAACCGACCGAGAGATAACAAAGGGTTTCGAGCGCTTTCCGTTGACTTGCACGACAGCCATGGGCTGTTGATACATTATGGAGATCCACTTGCAAAAGTCCAGTTTAAAACCGGCGGCCTCTAAGACAGATGCCAGGAAACGATGGTCGACCCTATCGAAAGCTTTGGACTGATCTAAGTTTATCAGCGCGGCTTCCGTGTCGTCATCTATTCCCCCCTCTAGGATCATGCGGATCAGGTGCAAGTTGTTCTGAATCGATCTCCCCTTCACAGCGTAGTTCTGTTCCGGTTCAACCAACTCGTCGATAACAACCTGCAGCCGATTCGACAGGACCTTGGCCAAAATCTTCAACTCTGTGTTTAGCAGAGTTATGGGCCTGTAGTCGTCTAACTCTTCCCCTCCATGCCCGTCACCTTTCTTCAGCAATGTGATCACTCCCTTGGTCACCTGCCCTGGGATGGATCCCTGAGCAAACCAATGGTTGAACATATCCGTCAGAAGAGGCAGAAACATGGGCGACAGCCTCAAGTACAGTTCGTATGGCAGACCATTAAGTCCTGGCGATCTGTCACAGCTGACCTGCTTCAGCGCAGTAAAGACCTCCTGCTCCGTCACCCGGCCCTCGTAACCAGCCGCTCTAGCCGCCTCGAGGCGGGGAGAGTCGGCCAAATAGTCGCTAAACTCAAGGACCGGAAGATCGGGCTGCTGCGTAAAACGCTCCTCGAAATGTTCTCGAAACCCCTCGCAGATCTCCCGAGTCGATTCCAGGGTGCGTCCATTCGGATGTTTGATTTTTGCAATGTATTTGTCCGAGCCACGCCTAGAAACCTCACGGCGCACGTCTGCATCAGAATTGACTGCTTCGTTGCCTATCTTTCTAAGCCTAGCTCTAACTAGTTGGCCTTCGTAACGCTCGCTAGTCTCGCGTAGAAGGTCCTGCTTAGCTAGTTCCTGACTAACCCTATCACCCTCCCCCGTAGCCTGGGCTAGTTTCTGCTCTAGCTTCTTCTTCGTCTTGGCCTTATCTAGTGCGAGGCGCTGGGCATACTTGACGGAGAAGCTTCTGATCTTGGCTTTGAGACCTAACCACCACTTACTCCCGGTAACCGCCCCCACTAGTGCCTTTTTAATCAATTCTCTTAACTGATCTTGGAAGTCTTGTATCTCCAGAAGGGAGGTGTTTAACTTCCAGTACCCCGCTAACTTAGGCCTATTTCCTAGCTTCAGCCGGGCCATAACTAATTTATGGTCCGTCTGGCCTAGCCAAGTGAACGTGGGACAAGATAAGAAGTCTACTTCGCCTCTCCTAACTAACATCCTGTCCAAATAGGTATTTGGATAGGAGGAAACACTATTGATCCACGTCCACATCTCCCGCCCTGGATGCTCGAACCGAAACCTGTCGACCAGACCGCATCTAGCCATCAGATCAGCCAGGCTGGACTTGCACCTCTCCGATCCTCTAGCTCCGCCTCCTACCTTATCTATGTCGGGGTCTAAGATGGAATTCCAATCCCCCATTAGCACCACCCGCTTCCGACAATCTAAAAACGCGTCAAGCTAACTGAAGAATGAGACCCTCTCACGAGCGGTGCTGGGCGCATGAACCGCAATCACCCGAAACACAGAATCTTTTACGGCAACATCGGCCACAACCAGCCTACCCACCGCATCTCTATGGACAACGTCGACCGTCGCCGACAGGGTACGTTTAACCAGCACGGAAACTCCCTTCCCCCGCGGGCTGCCATATGCTGAGAAAACCTCAAAGTCTCGGGCCAGCACCTGACAGTCCACAGAGGAAACGAAATGCGTCTCCTGAATCGCAGCCACATCCACTCCCAGGGACAAGAGGTCGTGCCGGAGGCGAGCCGCCCGGCCCGGTGATCTCAAGCCCCTCGCATTCAAACTAGCCAAATTCAAAGCCATGGTACCTACCTTAGGGTGTGTCACACTCACCTCCGAAGTCAGCTGGGGAGAGGACGCCGACGTTATGTGCCATGCTCAAGGTGGTCAGGTTTTTCATATCCTGACCTTCTCTCGCAATGCCGCCGACGTCCAAAGGATAAATTAATTTTATGGCCCTGTAGAGTGACGGATGGACCAACACGGGGACCCTTCCCTTGCATTGTTTTGACAGTTCATCAAGAGAAGGGTCATTTTTTTTCACCAGTTCAATTCCCGGAAACGCCCCTTCAGCGGCCTGCAGCCTTGTCCACAAGTTGGTCTTGCAGGCCTCTGGAGTTCTGACAAAGGTTATTAGGAGTGGGGCGTCCGGGAAATTTGAGGGGATATTTACATCTTTCCCCTCTATCTGTTTGTAATCGAGCAGAGGTTTTAAGTTTTTCCTCTGCCGATGGGAAATGTCTGTGGCCACAGATAGAGGGTCTACATTACGTAGTTCCTCAGGGGCAAGGACCTTTGGTCTGCAAGAGGCAGAGGAGTCTCTCCTCTCCCTCGGTTCATTCTTTTCATTTTCTTTTTGGGGTAGTGGCTCAGTTTGCCTTGGTGTGGGGACGGGTGTTTGTGTGGTGCCTGGTGTTGGTGTTGGTGTTGGTGTGGTGTCTGGTATTGGTGCGGTGTTTGGTGTTGGTGCGGTGTCTGGTGTTGGTGTTGGTGTTGGTGCGGTGTCTGGTGTTGGTGTGGTGTCTCGTGTTGGTGCGGTGTCTGGTGTTGGTGCGGTGTCTGGTGTTGGTGCAGTGTGTGGTTTGGGGGTGGAAGTGGATTTTGTTGTTAGGGGTGGTGTATGTTCACAGGGAGTGGGGGCCACCTTTTCTTCCTCTTTTCTTCTTTTGTTTTTCTTTTTCATTCTTTCGAATGAACCGGGGAGAGGTGAGGTTGAGTTCCTCTCCCTCTCACTTGCGGATTCATCCTCAGAGGAGCAGTCTTTTCTCCGCTTGATCCCCGTCTCGATTGGTGTGGGGACCGTTGGTTGTGTCTGCTCCTCTATTTGCTGCTGCAGCTGTTTTTGTTGTTGCTGCTCTCGCTGGTGTCGTTGCTGCTGCTGCTTCTGCTGCACTTGCTGATTTTGCTGCTGCAGTAGTTGTTGCTGCAGTTGTTTCCGCGGCATTGGCTGCGGTGGCTGTTGGTGTTGCTGCATTTGCAGAGGCTCCTGCCTCGATTTTTGGGCTGGTGGTGGGACGGTGGCAGAAGGGATTATGTGTTTCCGCTTTTGTCTCACTACCGTGCTCCATTCTTCCCCCTTGGCCTCCTGGGTGGTTTGGGTTTTCCTTGGAGCTGGGGTTTGTGTTGCAGTTGCAGGGGTTGTTGCCGCCTGTTTTGGTGCGGGCGTTGTCTCAGGGGTTGTGGCCGCCTTTTGGGTTGTTGGATTAGGGGTTACCCTTTGGGGGCAACTCCTAGCCATGTGGCCCTGCTTTTGGCAGAACCAACAGTGTGGACGACGGCCCTCCACCACTACCGTTATGCTGGCGTCTTTGTATGTCAGCAGCGGTGGTATTGCTTGAAAACCTTCCCTCTTCAGCCTCATTGCTATTGTGTAGCAGCCCAGGTGAGTCCCAGTTTTTGACCGTACTGGGGTCACCTGTTCTACCTCACCGTACTGGCTGAAGAGGCATCCTAATACTTCCGCAGGTATTTGGGTTGGCACATTAAATACCTGCACCCGAGTCCTTCTCTTGCCCTGGTATTCAGGTGTTAGTTTGACTCTCCCATGCTTTATTTCTTGGAGGGAGAGTCTTTCTGCATCATCCTTGGTGGGTAGGAGGATGTCCCACACAGCAAAGCTCCTCTGGTACAGGTATAGTACTGGGATGTTAAGTTTGTGGAGAAGCCCCGCCATGTCTTCCTTCTTCATTCCTAGGAGGTGGTTTTCCGGTATATCGGAAATGGCAAAGGACAGAACTCTGCCCTCAATCGCCTCCCAGGCCCCTGGTATGGGTTTTATATCTGCCCCCTCTATGTATTGTCTGTACTTTGTCAGGTACAGGTCTCTATACTCTTGAGGGGACAGTTGTTTTTCTACGGTCTTCCCCCACGCAGACCCTCTTGTTGGTGCTGGTATGGGGTCTTTAGTGGGGTTAGATCGTTTTTGGTCTTTTATGGAGGTCGCCCCTGCCTGTTTATTGGCGACGCTTCCTGCCTCCCCAGATGTCTTGGTCAGTCCTTTTGTGGGAGTGTCACATTTTTGGGCGGCGGCTCCCTTTTTAGTGTCTTTTTCGGGAGCAGCTTCCCGTTTTGGGGAGTCGGCCTCTTGGGGAGCATGATCCTTTTTGTTTACTTTGAGGCCATCTGCCCCTTCCTCGTTTGTGAGGTCCAGGCGGTATGCCCCCTCATTTTCTTGATCTGCTCCCCTTTTGGGAGAGCAGCCCTCCTGGGGAGCGCTGTCCCCTTTATTGTCCTTTTGGTCCGGCACCTCCTCCTTTTTGTAGTTGGAGTGAGATGCTACGACCGATTTTGGTTTTGCTCCCCTTTGGGGGAAGTCGCCCTCGGGGGGAGCTGTTGTTAAATTTTCCCCCTCCTGGGGAGCGTCCAATGGTGTCATACCTGGGCGGTACGCCCCATCAGCAGTTGCTTTTTCTCCTGTTGGGGATTCGTCCTTTTGGGAAGCAGTAGCTCCCTGGCTGGGGGTATCCATATTGGTTGGCCCCTGGCTGAGGGTATCCATATTGGTGGCCCCCGGGCTGGGGGTGTCCGTTTTGGGTCACTCTTTTAAAAAATTCACTGAAAAAAGTGATGTGGAATCAGCGTCCAAAGTGGGGAGCCGACTTTGGCGCCAAAAAGAGGTGGCGCCAAAAGGCGGCAAGAGGGGAGATAGTACTGAGAGAGGGAGTGGGAAGTTAGTGGAGGGAAGAGAGAAGGTGTTTCCGACCCTCCCTCGCGGGAAGGTCGTAAATTATCAGCTCGGATCCCCCCCGTGGGGGAGGGGGGAGAGCAGAGAAAGACAGACAAAGTGGGGGTGCGGACAGAACGCGACCCAAAAAGCTGGTCAGGTGTTCCGGGCACGAGAATGTGTCGCCAGAATAGCACTGCCTCGCACGATGTAGGTATCAGAACAGATACTAAACTTTGATCTTGGCCAAAAGGCCAAGAAAAACGTATTTATTTGCTCCTCCACCGAGCGAATTAGGCACAGGGCCGATTTTTAATGTGAGGAGTGAAGGGGAAATGGAGACCAACTCCCCGGAGAGTAGGGGAGCTGGATAGTGACAATTGGTATGAAGGGTTGCCCCTACATTGACCAAGGTCATATATGTGAGGTTGCCCCCACATATGGTCTTTGCTTGCAGTATCTGCCGGAACAGATGGTATTTATTTGCTCCCCCACAGAGCAAATTAGGCACAAGGCCGTTTTTAATGTGAGGTAAAAACCAGCTCCCCTAAAAGTAGGCAAAAAGGGGGCACTCTGGTTACCAAAAATAATAATTGTCCCAGTATAGAGGGTTTCCCCTCCATTGACTGGTACAAATTATCTTAAGTGCAGCATCTGCCGGAACAGATGGTATTTATTTGCTCCCCCACCGAGCAAATTAGGCACAAGGCCGATTTTTAATGTGAGGAGTGAAGGGAGGGGGAAGGGAAAAAGGGGACCAGCTCCCGAGAGGTGGGAAATGGGAGCTGGTTAAAGGTCAGGCATGTGGGGTTGCCCCCACATCTGGTCTTTGCTAGTCATAGCTAGTCCTAGCTAGTCATAGCTTGCAGTATCTGCCGGAACAGATACTACACATTGATCTTGGCCAAAAGGCCAAGAAAAGCTAAGAACAGCATCTATTAATAACAGACCTTTGATCTTAACCAAAAAGGCCAAGCACAAAAGTGTTACGGACAGACCGACCGACTGACCGACCGACAGAGTGACTTATAGAGTCGCTTGCACGTGACTAAAAATTAAGGTGGAGTTGTACAACCATCACTCCCATGCATAATTTCTATACTAATAGTTTTTTTTAATTTTTTCACTGCATTGATTGGATAATAATTTTTTCACTGCATTGATTGGATAATAATTAACCAGATTATGAAAAAAAAACATTGAAAGGAAATCATTATTTCGACATTTGAAAGGTGTGCTCACTTTTTAGTTACAATGTTCTCATAAATCAGTCACCCATTTTGTAACCAATAAAAACACGGGTATATCAAAACCATAGAAAGTAAAAATAATATGAGCCTCTACAGCATTTGTAAGTCAGAAATATATTTGTTTCTCAACGAAAAAAAAATAGACTGAACATTACTTTTTTTTATTGTTTTTATGAAAATAAAGTTTCTAGTTTTTTTGTTCTTTATTAACTTATTTAGTTAAAAGTGAGTTTTTGGGTGCTTTTTGTTGTTTTTTTTAAATACTTTGTTTTTATGAAAGGTGAATTTGTGGGTGTTTCTTTACAATAATTTATCTGTTTTTATGAAAGGTGAGTTTTTTTTTTGTTTTTTTTTCAAACCTTTTTTTTTATTATTTTTTAAAGTATTATAAATTTCACATGCTGGAGAAATGTTTAATTATTTTCCATTTCGTACGCCTTCCGATACATTGCTTCATCACCATGAGACCATTTTATATCTCCCGAAGACACTTCCGTGTTTAGAAAAAAAAAATGGGTGACCGATTTACCAGAACGTGACTAAAAAGTGAGCACCCCTTGAAATGATTTTTTTTTTTTCAATTTTTTTTCATAATCTGGTTAATTAGTGTCCAATAAATAATAATCCATTGGAAAATTAAAAAAAAACAAAAAACATCAGTATAGAAATTCGCAGGGGGGTGATGGTTGTACAACTCCGCCAAAATTAATTTAAAAACAGGAACATAGAAAAATAATTAAATTAAAAAATGATAAAATTTATACAAATATTTACAATAGAAATGGGGATGCCCGTCTGGGTAAAAAAAAAAAAAACCCTGCACCCCTCCTTCTTTTTATGACATCATTCTCTGACAGCTTTTCGACTGTCTCAGATTTTGGGCATCTGTATATTCCGTATTTCCAAAAGTACGGTTTGTTGTGCTTATGCGAACGGCAAAAACACTCGGTTGCGGAGCTAATTCCGATATTTTTAGCACAAACAAGGCGTTTTATTATATTTAAATCAATAATTATCTTTGAAATAAACGCAGAAAACTAATATTTATCTCTAAAAGGATTTTTACTATGAATTTATTTAACTTCAAAATTTAGCGGAATTGGAAAGCTCGCCGTGAAAACATTTTTCATAACTTTTTTTTTTTTCACGTGTACAAATATTTTTTTCCTTTGGGAAATTAAGTTTAGTCCTTAATCTTTCAAATACAATCAAAAAGTTGTCGGAAACCTACAAAAAAATTATGATAAATCGGCTTTCAAAACTAGATCCCCCTATTCTTCGTTTATTTTTGCCCGTACCTAAAAAATGGATATTAGCAGCAAATCGACGATTGTGGATCGTCTTTTTACTAATCAGGAAATTAAAGATTCAATTAGATTCCTATTTCAGTCACCTAAATTATTTAGTGTGAAATGAGTTTAGGAATTTATATCCAAACGTAAATATTATTTTTGCTTAAAAAAAATCACATTAATACACTAAGTTAGGGAAAAGTTGCATAGAGTGCTCTGCTTTACGGTTGTTGTAACAATGGAAAGGAAATTTAAATTTTGTTCGCTTTTAAATTCGGTGCACTCTTACATACGTCCAACTCATCGTTCACATTTGACATGTGACCCTTTATAGGTTTTCGGGTATGCTGACATGGTTAGGGGTGTCTATTCCAAAAGCCGTTCTTAACATGAGTAGATTGGAGTGTTTATTTGTTGTAAACGTACCCGACAACCTATAAATGTCGATATTTCCAATGTGAACGGTAAGTTGGACTTATGTAAAAAATAACACAAAGATATACCAAACTGACTTTTTTTTCCGTTTAAAAATGGAATTATTTCCCTTTCGTTAATAACTTTCTTTTTTAATATTTCGTGTTATATATATATATAAAGTACAATTGTTGAATGTTATTCTTTTGATTATATTCGTTTGGGGGGGGCACAATTAAAAAAAAGATTAAAATTGAGCGAAATTTAAGTTTCCATTGCATTTTTACAAAAACCGTAAAACAGCGCATACTCAGCAAGTTTTATTGTAAATTATAAACATCTATATCTGCTTACATTATATTAAAAACCGAGCGATCCATAAAAATCTGGTAGCTGAGTGTCAAATCTGCTTAAAATATTGAAAAAAAGAAAAAACTAGAACCTCTCCCAAACATACTAGCAATAATTTGGTTTCATTCTTCCCGTGAGTGTTTTCAATAAGGGGGACTGATTTACTAGGATTTGTATTAGAAGCTGAGCACTTTTAAAAATTATTTAATTGTTGAATTTTTTGCATTTTGGTTAAATTTGTTGGTTTGCAATCGCTGATAGCCCACTCAAAAAAATTGAATATCGACGAAATTAAAAAAATTTGTACTCTTGCAGAATTTGATCCCCCCCCCCCGGATTCCAATTATGGTTAGGGTTCATTTGGCAATCGCCGGATTCAACCGAGCATTGTCCAAATGTTGAAACACTAAATCAACATTTTATTTATTTTTTGCATAATTAATTAATTAATGATGGGAGTATTTTTTCTGTTTATTTTCTTAACATCTGTTGACAAAAAATAATTTGTACATTCTCTTCAAAAGAATATCAAACTTTTCTCAACTTTCACCTACTATTTACAGTGTTCGTATAAAGCATTCGTTTGTTCTTTTTATAATAAAAATTCCGTTTTCAAAAAGAAACGTTTACTGCCAACTTTCTTTAAAAAAAGTGCAAGTTTCTTTGAAAAAAAAACAAAAAACAAAAAAACTTTCACCTAACAATTTATGGTAAAAAATGTAACTTTTTTTGTGAAAAAAACGCCAACTTTTCTTGATAAAAAAAATTGCAAAATATAATAAAAGTAAATAAACAATACAAAATGCAATTTTTCTTGAGGAATGTGTCCTATTTTAACAAACTGATCCACAGCAACGAGTGGCCGGGTACAGCTAGTATATATATATATATATATATATATATATATATATATATATATATATATATATATATATATATATATATATACAGCAAGTTATGAACGTATATGTGGCACTACAGGGAATCTCTCTACCACGTTTCATCACATAAGGAATCGTCATATGGATGTGAGATGTCGATAATTTTGTCTAGCTTAATTGTTATATATATTTTCACTAGAGGGGGGCGGCTTTGGCCGGACGTAAAATACGCTTAAATATGATATTTTAATTTGTCCAATTTTGTATATATTATTGTAGAATCGTGATTTCAAAAGTAAAAAAAAAAACGTCAGCTAGAATGGAAACCGAAACTGTAGCATTTAAAGCTGATGATGTTACAACTGTCCCAACGTGACACGCATATAAACCGATAAAAAATTAAAAATTAAAAATAAACTAAGATGAATATACAAAATGTATAACAATTTATTTAAAATTTTGACCCATTTTTGACCCCTTAAAACTATTTGAACCGGCTAAAGAGCCATAAACGAAGGGTCTGAAAAAAATCCAATCATTTGACGCCCCTTTTAGTTTGAAAATATGGAGACAGACAGACAGACAGACATATAGCCTCTTATATATTAGAAAACTTACTACCCAGCCCTAATCGGTCCTGGATATGACCTTAAACTATATCTGATGGTGAGGCCCCAGCTTGCGGGCTTTGGGGAGTGTGGAGCTACCCTTTAATTGCCATTGCTCTCAGGTCCACTCTGACCTGGAGTGGTAGTACCTGTTAGGGTCCCAACTATGGGTTAAATAGAAACTGACTTGAAAAAAATCAAAGATATTCTATTAAAAAATTCTTCAAAATAACTGGATTCGGCATTAAATAACCTCAAAAGTGTTGATATGCCGTAAAACAAAAACAACCAACCAACCAACCAGCCCTAATCATGTATTGAACAATGATGAAGTAAATACTGAAAATTTATACATAAAATATTATATCTCCTTATAACATTTTATGTAGATACATTAAATCACACACACATACACACACACACACACACACATATGTATATATATATATATATATATATATATATATATATATATATATATATATATATATATATATATATATATATATATATACTAGTACCCGTCGTTGATTGGGTTCAAAAATAGCCTACAGAAAATGGACTCTGATTTATTAAAGTATGATAGGTTATGAAAAGGAAGGGTTGTAAAGAGATAGCTTCGAAGTCGGGGGTATCAAAACCAAAGCAAAATATGATGAAAGTAAAAATAAAATAGATAAACCCCAGAATTTATTATAACGTACCTGTTCACACTGAAATACTTATCACAATATTCTGTGGATCTATATTGAAAAACCTTGTTAAACTTTGTGACATATTTCCATTCTATGGAGATCAGGCGTGAACGAACATCCCATAATTTTATCATACCATATTTCTTCAAACTAAAACATAATTATAAAAGTATACTTACGCAGATAGATATGAGAAGTCTTTAATAAAGTTTATGCCTATTTCCATTCTATAGAGGCCTGGTGCGAATGCAGACCCCACAATTTTATTATACCATGCCTATTTAAGTTAAAACATACTTATCAAAGTATTATTATGTACATCTATATAAAAAACACTTGTAAACTTTTTTTTTTTAATTTTTAAATTTTTTATTTCCATACTTTGTGAACCAGGTGCGAACGCAGACCCCACAATTTTAATGAACCACCGTTCTGCCAGATCAAACATACCCATTCCTGTGTCTTGATAATCTTCTATCATTATATGTAATCAGTTTTTTAAAATAGTCAACCATATAGGAGCCTATTCGTGACCAGACTCACACACACACACACACACACACACACACACACACACACATTCAACTTCATATTATAGATATAGTAATTATGTAATAATATTACAACAGATTTTAAGTAAATAGCAACTGAATACTTAATAAATTATTTCGAAGTAATATTAATATTTAATTAGGGTGCAGTATATCACATCACACAAACATTTCCGACATGGCTAACATTTGGCTGCTATTGTGAAAATTAGGTTCGCAATTTTCTTTTCTTTAAAATCCCTCCCAACCGAAAAAAAATCAATGAATTTTAGTTGCGTGCAAACGACTCTATAAGTCACTTCGTCGGTCCGTCGGTATCACTTTTGTGATTGGCCTTTTTGGTTAAGATCAAAGGTCTGTTGTTAATAGATGCTGTTCTTAGCTTTTCAAGCTTTTCTTGGCCTTTTGGCCAAGACCAAGTGTAGTATCTGTTCCGGCAGATGCTGCACTTAAGATAATTTGTACCAGTCAATGGAGGGGAAACCCTCTATACTGGGACAATTATTATTTTTGGTAACCAGAGTGCCCCCTTTTTGCCTACTTTAAGGGGAGCTGGTTTTTACCTCACATTAAAAACGGCCTTGTGCCTAATTTGCTCAGTGGGGGAGCAAATAAATACCATCTGTTCCGGCAGATACTGCAAGCTATGACTAGCAAAGACCAGCTATGACTAGCAAAGACCAGATGTGGGGGCAACCCCACATGCCTGACCTTTAACCAGCTCCCATTTCCCACCTCTCGGGAGCTGGTCCCCTTTTTCCCTTCCCCCTCCCTTCACTCCTCACATTAAAAATCGGCCTTGTGCCTAATTTGCTCGGTGGGGGAGCAAATAAATACCATCTGTTCCGGCAGATACTGCAAGCAAAGACCATATGTGTGGGCAACCTCACATATAAGACCTTGGTCAATGTAGGGGCAACCCTTCATACCAATTGTCACTATCCAACTCCCCTACTCCCCGGGGAGTTGGTCCCCATTTCCCCTTCACTCCTCACATTAAAAATCGGCCTTGTGCCTAATTTGCTCGGTGGGGGAGCAAATAAATACCATCTGTTCCGGCAGATACTGCAAGCAAAGACCATATGTGGGGGGCAATTCCACATATAAGACCTTGGTCAATGTAGGGGCAACTCTTCATACCAATTGTTACTATCTAGCTCCACTACTCCCCAGGGAGTTGATCCCCATTTCCCCTTCACTCCTCACATTAAAAATCGGCCTTGTGTCTAATTTGCTCGGTGGGGGAGCAAATAAACACCCTTTTCTTGGTCTTTTGACCAAGATCAAAGTGTAGTATCTTATCCACAAAATTTTCTTTTCTCTATTAATCCGCATCTAGAGGGCATCCCCATTTAGAGACTGACCTGCAGAAGCGAGGTTCCTTTTACAAACCTAGTGGAAAGGGCAGTCTATCAACTAGACGGGTTTGGGAGAATCCTACTAATCACCCCCCACTTTTGTTTTCTTCCCCCCCCCCGCTGTCGACACAAATGAATTATTGTACCATTTTTATTGTTATCTTTTTCGTTTTTACACATCAATAAAAAATGTTTTAAAAATTGGGAGTTAAGTAGGACGTCCCCCAGTATCAAAGGGTGAATGCGGTATTATGGTGAAAGAAGATACTAGCTGGGAGAAACTTTTGATTTTGTTTAGTTCTGGAGTGACAAGGATGACCAACGACCCCCATAACCCCCCCTTTTGAGTTGGCCATGTGCCTAAGTTTTTTGTTCATTGTTGATTTTCAATGTATTTTTAACATGAATAAAGGATTTAATATCTCAAAGTGTAGTATCTGCCGGAACAGATACTGCATGCAAAGACCATATGTGGGAGCAACCCTACATGTAAGACCTTGGTCAATGTAGGGGCAACCCTTCATACCAATTGTCACTATCCAGCTCCTCTACTCCCCAAGGAGTTGGTCCTCATTTCCCCTCTCACGCCTTACATTAAAAATCGGCCTCGTGCCTAATTTGCTCGGGGGGGGGAGCAAATGAATACCCTTTTCTTGGCCTTTTTGGCTTAGATCAAAGTGTAATATCTGTCCGGCAGATACTGCAAGCAAAGACCATATGTGGGGGCAGCCCCACATATAGACCTTGGTCAATGTAGGGGAAACCCTTCATACCAATTGTCACTATCCAGCTCCCCTACTCTCCGGGGAGTTGGTCCCCATTTCCCCTTTACTCCTACCATTAAAAATCGGCCTTGTGCCTAATTTGCTCGGTTGGGGAGCAAATAAATACCAACCACACATACCAATTGTCACTATTCAGCTGCCCTACTCACCAGGGAGTTGATCCCCAATTCCCCGTCATACCTCACATTAAAATCGGCCTTATGCCTAACTTGCTCGGTGGGAGAGCAGATAAGTACCCTTTTCTTGGCCTATTGGTACAAGATCAAAGTGTTTTTTTTCTGTATTTTTTTTAACATGAATAAAAGATTTAATATCTCAAAGTGTAGTATCTGTTCCGGCAGATGCTGCACTTAAGATAATTTGTACCAGTCAATGGAGGGGAAACCCTCTATACTGGGACAATTATTATTTTTGGTAACCAGAGTGCCCCCTTTTTGCCTACTTTTAGGGGAGCTGGTTTTTACCTCACATTAAAAACGGCCTTGTGCCTAATTTGCTCAGTGGGGGAGCAAATAAATACCATCTGTTCTGGCAGATACTGCAAGCTATGACTAGCTATGACTAGCAAAGACCAGATGTGGGGGCAACCCCACATGCCTGACCTTTAACCAGCTCCCATTTCCCACCTCTCGGGAGCTGGTCCCCTTTTTCCCTTCCCCCTCCCTTCACGCCTCACATTAAAAATTGGTCTTGTGCCTAATTTGCTCGGTGGGGGAGCGAATAAATACCACCTGTTCTTACTACATGCTGTACTTATTGTGATATAAATTGGGGGATAAATTTTCTGTATTAATTTAATGTAAAATGATCACCCACTGTATAACCAGTCAGCCTCAAAGACATTCAGATCATTCTCCAGATCATTCAAGTTGTTTTTGAAGGATTCCAGTTATTTTTTAAGCATTCAAGTCATTCTTACGATCATTCAATTCATCATTAAGTTCATTAAAGTCATTCTAAGTCATTTACTTTTTATTTATTTGAGTCATTTCGGCCGATTTTTCGGTCATTTTAGTTTATCTTTAAGAATTTTATGTCAATCCTACATTCACACATTAATTCATTACACGAGAGCACGCGACTAATGGCTATCAACCTTGTTTTTTAATAGTGCAACTAATTTCTGCAAATTTAGAAGTTTAAAAAATATTCTATAATATGTTCACACATAGGAATATTACAGATAAAATGTTAGGTTTTATGTTTGTTTATTTCAAAAAGATGTCTGGACGTCTGTCTCACTAAAAGCAGACCGTCGTGTCATTTTCATGTTGTCTGTTTGTAGGTTTAAAATTTCCATTTAAAAATTCA
>NC_136484.1:50531401-50598901 GCF_053919585.1 Euprymna scolopes
ATCACTACGGTTCCAGGTGAGTATTGTCTGAAAATAGCAGTTTCAATCCTACCCAAAGCCGGCCAAAGAGTTAGTTGGCCAAAACGTAGTGAGACGACAACAACTATGGAAGGCAGTAATTGCTGAGGATGCAGTTAGGAGATTTGGCGTTTCTATCCCGTCGCAGTTAATCACCTAACGAAGGCCATAAAAATAATTGGGCGAAACGTCATTTAACAACAACTAAAAGATGAGGATAACAATAATACAAATTGCTCATCTCAATAAGAATTTTGAAAAAATAATAAAATAAGGAAAAGATGATTTTAATAATTTAGTAAATAGAATTATACAATATTATTTCTGGTTTCTAAATTTTCACATTAAACTCGTGAAATAATGCTTTCAAAGATGTGACTAAGTTTCTCTATTCAAAATTTACATTAGCCACACAACACAGCTCGATTCAGACTTACAGCACCCATCAACCCCAAACATGTACCTTTCTCTCTGAACGAGGGACTGGCCCCTCAAGTTAATACCATTAATAAAATGAAGAGAAAAATAATCTAAAAGCACTAAATCTTCTTCTATGAATAAGTTGTTTTGAAGACAAAAGTCTGAATCTGATTTTTAAATCCCTCACGTACGGTGGAAATATATCTTGGGCTTCCAGAAGTAGAAAGTGCAATCTCTCGTTAGCCAGTATGAATGCCAACTTTTTTTAGGCTGAAAGAACCACTCAAACTGATATTACAAAAATGAGCTGATTTCTTTTTATTGACTCCTTGTATTTGGCTCAAACGCTACTATCAGAGAACGCTTATTTAATTGTCATCTGTTTCGTTTCAAAGAGAATATAAATTGATTCAATATTTTAACATTTTTACATAAATATGCTATAATTTAGTGATATAATCTTTTGAATTGCCATCAATTTATGTACTTCGTAACTTGCATGTTCTTATCCTGTTTGAAATTCAATTTCATATTGTTTCTTTGTTTTCAGTATGACATTAAACTGCATCTAGAAGTGAAGCCTCGGTTTGCTACCTTTAAAGAGAGTGAAATCATCCCTTAGTAGCCATTACTTCCAGATCCAGTCTAACCTGAAATTGTCGTACTTTTCAGCGTTCCATCTATGGGTTCAATAGAACCTGTCCTATGCATCTGATTGCATATACGGATAAGAATTTAAATCAAGCACAATGAATATATATTTAAAGATATTAAGAACTTGAAGCATTGAAACCTTTTACCAAAATGACTGGGCCGCTTCTTATTCATTTAGAATGTCTTAGTCAGACTGTGTTCATATGAGCTGAGGATATGTCGTTGGTATCAATCTAGCAAGGATGGACTACTTTGTTTGTTATCAGCCCCTTCTTTTGTCAAAATAACTTTATGCTTTGGTTCGATTCTAGATAGTGTAATTTCGCAGGCATTACATCCTTCTTTAAGAAAGAAAGTTGTTAGTATCACTTGATTAAGATATCTCTACTGAGAAATGCCACTAGGGTTAATTATGGATATTTTTGTACTCAGCCAGAGTGCTCCTCCAGGGGAGCTGGTTTTCCCCGCTTTCTGGATTTGTGCCACAAGCAAATAAATCCAACCAAAATGATGGGATACGGCGTAATATAGACTGAAAAAAGTTGACATGCCATAGAATAAACAAACAAAACAATGGTTTTATTTTTAATATCCACGAGTCAGTTGCTCTTTTCCATACGTATACTACATAGCAGACCAAAGTATCATCCTTTCCATAAAGTTCTGCCTGCCGAAACTAGCCATCCCCTTCATCCTTGCTACCAAAAGTAAAACAAGTGTTAACCGACATGACGATAAGATTATTTACATATTAATCAATAATCCTGCATCACCGGATCAAAATGGTGCCTCTGAGTCTCATGCCAAGAATCACACTTGGTGGAAAAAAAAGTTACATGTAACAAAATAATCCTAAATATAAAATCAATTAGCAATCAATCTGTCTCCTTTTTTTGCACCGATGGCACCAAACGTAACCGATATCGATAAGGACATTAATTAATCAGCTTAGTAATTAGATTAGGCTATGATTGGAAAATATGTCTTCTCGTTAGATCAGTTACAGAGGAGATTCAGAAAGTGAAGGGACAATGGAGTATGCCTCTTTCTCATCTACCCATCAATATTCTTATATATATTTTTTTTTTGCAGTAGTAAAAAATAAACCACAAGGACGATTGGTATTAGTATGTCTCATAATTATAATTATTTAGTCTTTCTCTCCTCCTTATATTCTAAATCCCAGTATTTGTATTAGTGCATCTGTGATATACTGATAATTAATCTACATACTATATAGCATTATCATTTTAAATAAATAACTAAAAACATTCATTTTGTAGTTGTTAATCTGTTCTAAGACAGGTTGTCTAGAAGAAGAAGAAGAAGAAGAAGAAGAAGAAGAAGAAGAAGAAGAAGAAGAAGAAACAATAATAATAATAATAATAATAATAATAATAATAATAATAATAATAATAACATGCTAACCATGACGCAGTCAAGACGTGGGAATCCAAATAAAACACGCCAGGACAATAAATATATAATATTTAAACTAGATGAAAATGATACAAAATAGATGTTTTAACTCAGCAAAATTGTCTAGGTCCATAACTTCAGTGGTGTGATATTTAATATGTATTAAATTTCAAAAGAATAACGCGTTGTTCTCACGCCTAAAACCATATTAAAATAAATTTAAGAAAGGAAAAATTTACAAAATATGTTGAGGGTGAAATGTAAGTGTGGAAAGAGAATGTTAAATTTTAGACCAATATATATATATATATATATATATAATTTAAAGGAGATTAGAATAATAGTCTAAAGAGCTAAGTGTATTTTAATGTAATAGTGAAATTACTAGTTTAATTAAAATACAGGAAATGCTCGTTGTAATTTAGATATATAATAAGCTCGATAGTTAAATGTCCTAGAGCTAATTCAATATTAAGTAATGTGATCTATAATTTAAAAGTTTAAAAAATTTTTTAAATTTAAAAATCAAAATTTAATTAAATTAAAAATCAGTTTCATAAGAAGGAACAACAACAAAGTCAATTATCTGTACGATCGTTTCGGAAATCCGTGCTTTTTATTTGTGGTATACATGAAGTCACGTAGAACAATTATACATAGTTTTTTTGGTAAGAACGGTCTCCTCATCAGCAAATTTAGGAGGATTTCTATTGAATTGAAAAGACACCAAAAATAAACCTAGCATTAACAGTAAGGCAGATGAATCTGAAAAATTGAAGTAAAAGGTTTGGATTTAAAATTTATAAGAAAATTAATAAGAAAATTGGTATAGGTTAGAGATAGAAATGAGTAGAAAAAATATATATATTTTGAATTTACATAATAAATTTGATTTAAAAATATATAGATATATAATTACCTTTTGGTTTTTCTTTTTTTGAAATCAGGAACTGTATTTAAAGTAGTCATTTAGATGTTTGCTATAGCTTTTTATTTTATTGAATGATGAATTTTAAAAAGGGCGACGCTCGTGCAGTAAATTGTTTCCGTTAGCGTATTTTGATTTAGAGACGCTACAGTTAATATCTATAGAGAGAGAGTATTTTTTTTTTTTTTGCAAGTTTTTAAGGGGAGATAATTGTCATGGCTTTATTTATTATTTGATTTACGAGTCTAAGGGCGGTAATTGGTTTAACTTAATTTATTAAAAAAAAAAAAAAAAAAAATCTATTTTTACTAATGAGTAATTTTTAATGATTTAAGGTGGTTTATATTTATTAAATTTAAACCAACGTTTATGATTACACGATAGAATCTCGTGTCTTGAATTTACTAGTTTGGTTGTGCTTTTTATATCTTCATATTTTAAAATTTTTAGGGTTTCTTTTGTACATAATGTACAAAATTTATCTCCTGGTTTATATGATTTGCAAGTCTCAATTATTTGCCATTTTAAGTTGAAAGAAATATTGCTATTTTTTAGTTGCCAAATATAGTTGGATAGAGTAGTTTGGTTTGATAGAGAGTTATTTTTAAAAGAATGTTTGTGCGTTGAAATTCTATGTTTTATTGGGCCAGATGTGGAACCAATATATATTACCTCTTGATTATTATGATTATTTTCCGTTAGGTCTATTTTTGGATTATAATGTGGTGGGTTGGTTAATAATTGATCGGTAGATTGATTTAAGTTGGTGTTATTATTTAATCTGGTAGTTGAGTTATGGCTGTTGATAGGTTCTTGTATATTTGGAGTTTTTGATACTGTGCAGCTATAGATAACATTTTTAATTTTACATGAGCCTTGTAGGGGACATTTATTTTTTCTTCTACAGTTACAGTCCGATGTATTTTGTATAGTTGCATTTTGTAGTTTATTAATTTTATTATTATTAGAGCTAATTATTTTCTGATGAAGGTTGGGCGTAGTAGAGTAAGAGACTTTAATTGTGTTCTTATTGAAAATCTTATTATATCTATGGGGGGCTTTAAAGTTCTTATCTAATATTTTAAAAAATTCTCTAGCTATGTTTGTTTCTAGGTTTTTGGAATACGGGGGGTTGAACCATAGGATCTCCTTGTGTCTATTCTTACGTTTGCGGGTTTTAGTTTGTTGTTTATTTATATTTGTAGTTTGGTTTTATCTTTTTTTGTCTCCTGGTTATTTTTCTTAACTCGTATACGGGAAGACATTGCCATATTATATGTTATTACGCTCTTAATAGGTTTATTTTTAATGCAGTTTATGTTTCTATCATTTTCATTTATGAATTTAATTTGTGAATTATATCCAGAGTTTTTAAGGGCTTCATTATAGTATTTTTCATTTTTGGTAAATATTGATTTAGTAGAAGACAGTCTAGAAATTCTTAGAGCGATATTGGGAACTATTGATTTTAATATTGATTTAGGGTGGTTTGATTGATTGTGGACATATAGAAGTGATTGGTTAGGTTTATGGTATGGTTCAAAGGTAGAATTTTCAAGATTTAAGGTTATGTCTAAGAAATTAACAATTTTTTTATTAGGGTCGATTTTTATACTAAGTCCATAATTTTTAAATAATTTATGTAGAGCTTTAATTGCATTTTCATAATTTTTATTAGTAGAATTCGTTATGAAAAGTGCATCATCTCTATATAGCCCTCCTTCAAGTTTGAATTGTTTATGGAGTATACAATGTATTTCATTTAAAAGGAAAAGGCCAACTAGATCAGTGACCTGAGTCGAGTCCGTCGATCCCATTAATGTTGAAGTGGTTAGGGGTATTTTTCCTGGTCCAATATTTATTATCAAATGTTATTAAAGACTGTCTAGCTATAAGTATTAGTTTAGTTTCGTCTTGAGTTATATTAGTTAATTTTCGTGCCATTAATATATATATATACGTTGGCCGCGTGAGTTTGTACCTTGCTAATGGAGTCAGAAATGGCTTTGTTACCGGGTTTGAATCTCTCGACCAGCGGTAATCATGACACCATACACTGATGATTTCTGAAAGGATGAAACACTCGTGTCTGTAGAAAAAAAATAATTATAGTAATAATTATATATATATATAATTAGATTTTTTGAGAGTGTTCAATTATAAGGAAAATCAGAAAATAAGAGCGTATTTATATATTTCTTTGTTTACAGAAAGTTTTTAGAGTAGACGAGTCATTCCGGGATATTACTGTCAGTAGTGATCCAAGGGGAAAATCAGAGGTAATCGAGTATTTTTGCTAGGATCGGCCTGAAAATATTACTTCACTGTAATATCTGACAGGAAAATTCACTAGATCTCTAATCTGTGACTTATCTCATATATATATATATATATATATATATATATATATATATATATATATATATATATATATATATATATATATATAATTAAACTAGATAAATTTAAAATTAAGTGTTTCACAAAATATGGAATTCTCTTCTGTCTTTCACAATAATTCTTAAAGTATCTTGAATACCAAGTCTGAAAATGAATCAAGAGTTTGTAATTCATATTGATCCAAACTTTCATATTTTTCTTTATTTCACGATTTTTGCAAATTAATGGAGAACTTTATTGAACATACAAGAAGCCAGATTAATGTGGCATATTTATGGCTTAAGCGAAAAAAATGATGTTTCAACATTTTTGACCTGAATTATTGCCTGTTGTGATTTAATGTTTTTTATTGGCTTCTTGGTTCGTGATGGCACCAAAACAATTTGAAATATAACAAATGTTGCGATAATTTCATTAGACAATGATTGGTAAATATGTAAGGAGACAAGATCAATTATATTTAAATACAAAACGGATTACAATGCGTTCATTCGATTTGATCCGTTGGAGATAAAAATTACAAATTAAAATTGCAAATTCAAACATGACAAATCGATGGAAGTGTTACAAACTTAAACATGGCAGACTAGCTAAACTTATTTCAAACTTAAGTGTGACAGACTAACAAATGTGTTATTTAAAACTTAAGTTTGACAAACCAACCCCGACCTAAAGAAGCTCTTATACTAGGTGGATTGAACTAGTTTCCTCAGAAGGAGGAAGTTGTATGGAATTTACAAGCGGTTTCCAATCTCTTGTATATCCTTGTCAGTGAAGATGACGACGTTGTGTTTTAGCAATTCTTGCAAGGAAGTATCAACGTTATCTTACATACATCGCCTGGTATTCTTTAATGGTAATCCATTTGGTATGACCAGGTTCAACGTTGCCTTACTTTGATGATCTACCGAGAAATAGTGTGTCAACATGATTATGCTGAGAGACAATTTACTTAGTTATTTCCGACTTGAGTGTGACAGGTCAGCGAACTGCCGTCAAGCATAACAGAAAGTGCTATTTCAAACATAAGCTAGACACAAAAACGAAAATGTTAATTCAAACATAAATATTAAAGATTAATAAAAGTATTATTTCAAACTTAACCATGAATTACCAATAAAATTGCTATTATAGACTTAAGCATGACAGACCAGCAAAAATATCTCATTTATAAAACTCAATATGTTCGTCTGTCTGACTGTCTCCATTTTTTTTCAAATTGCATCACTTCCAAAACTGTAAGTTGCAGACCAGTACGAGACACCTGAAATGATTGCATTTTTTTGTGGGTCGTTTTTACTCAGTTTAAATAGTTGCTAAGAGATTATAAAACGGGGTCAGAATTATAAAGAAATCAGAACTTGTCAATCGTCAAGTCAACTTCAAATGTCTTCTAAGCATGAGCAAATATTTATACGTTAAATGAGATTTGTACGTTGGGTACAATATAATATGTTGTAATCGATAGAAAACTGACTCTATAATAATATATACGAAATTTGAGTTACTTAAAATGTCATATTAAAGTGTATTTTACGACCGGGCAACACCGGGCGCCCCCTGCTAGTTACAAATAAAAACATGACAGACAGAAGTGCTACTTCAGACATAAGCGTGACAGACCAACAAAAATTCGAGAACAAACTTATGCATGATAGAACAAATAAAATGCTATTTTAAACGTAAGCGTAACAGGGCAACAAAAATGTTAAAACAAACTTAAGGCTAAGTAAGTTGTTATTTTAAACGTAAGCATGAAAGACTGATGACGGACAGAGCCTCATAGAACAATGTGTGGGCACATCTAAAATAAGATACGACCATTCTATCTGTTGCTATTTTCATTTTACTTTAAAAAGTTCTCAGAAATTAAAATGCCCTTACTGGGGTAAACAACGAGTGTTCATTTAAGAATCCCATTACTTCCCAAAGTTTGCGTTAGTAAATAAGTGAGAATATACATCATAGGATGGAATATTGTTGCCACATCTGAGGAATTCCTGATTAAACCACCAGAGTACAAAGCTAACTTCGAAATATATTAAGGGGTGTTATTTCTTTTCCTTAGAGCCACTTTCTCACAAAAATAATGTTACTGGTATTCCTCAGATCTATAATTTTTTTCATGGTAGATGCTGGACTGAGCCCCAATCTGTGGTTCCCAACTACGTAAAATGTTCACAATTAGAACTCGTCTAGCTGCAACAACTGTCAATAATTTCCCTTCCTCCCTCTGCGTACCTAAAACCAAATGGAGCTTCCATGGGAAAAGTTTATTTCCTAGAACTACCCGTCTGACTACAACGTGATCGTGTTCAAGTCCAATGTAAACAATTTTTTTTTTGTTGAGCCATCTTAATAATTAAATCCTGCCCATTTTCAACTATCGTTACAATAATCATGGTGTTGTTTCACTGTTCATCTAGAAAACACATTAACCCGTATCCTCGAGTGGCCTTCGGGCCTTGATGAGCAGTGAGTTATTAGTGAAAAAATATATTCCTTTACTTCTACTCAATAGACTATCTATGTGATAGTTTATCTTCCTTGTAGTGTGATGGAGTATTCGGCTCAGTGCGGTTATTTGAGCTGATATTACTTGAAGAGTGGTCACCATTTGTGTATGAGTCAATACAAGGGGTTCGTATTCAGGTTTCAAATACTGTTATTTTTCAGGGTTTACTTGCAGAGCAAAGTGTTCTCATGTTATTGTATATGTTGTGAAGGAACATAACTGGCTATACACCGGTTACAAACTGTATATATATATTGGACTGTTTGGCAGACAGCGGCAGACAAGCAGTCGCAGTAAGACGGATAGTCTTACGTGTTGATTATCAGACTTTCTTCCCCATACTTGTTACTATGTACTTCTATTTACCTTAGGCGAGCAGCCTTACGTTTCTGTATTATAAATAAACCCCATTACACATACCACTCGGTGTAACTCACGTTTGTCTTTATTTCCTAAGTATTTAGGAATATAACAATGGCGACGAAAGGATGTTCTTTCTCTTAACAGAGATAAATTACCGTACCAAGGACTGTGTACAATGCAAGGATTTTTTGTTTTACGAAAAAAACAAACTACACAAGGATTTTTGACCACGTGCGTCAATGAATTTAAAAATTTTTCCTACCTAAAGTAGCGAAAAGTACGGATTTTTCTTCGTAAAGAACTCACAAGAAATTATAGAAACATGTTCAAGGTAAAGTGGAATTTATATTTATTTTGACAAGTAAAAAAAAAAAATGGTCGCAAGTTGAATTCGAAACTACACTAAAGGATTACGAGTTTCGAAAGAAAAAATATAAATACAACGACTATTGTACCATTTTATGCCACGTGGGAACGGCAGCCATATATATTTTTTTTTTTTTGGAAAATTAATTGTTTGTTATTGCCTTTATATAAATAATTGGAACTATTTGTCGTGGGAAGTAAGAAATATTTTGTGTATGAACTTACGTTGTTGAAAAAAAAAAAAAAAAAAAAAGAATTATTTTACAAAGCCTGTTGAATTACTATGGATGAACTTTGTTGAAACGTGTTGTGTCTGCATATTGCTACTAATTTACGATATACGTAAATTTACGATTTTTCTTTGGAATTATTGTGTAGAATTCGAAAAGACATTTTTGTACTAGAAGCTAACATGGAACAATTAGCAGAGTTAACTAAGGCTCTAGCCCTTAGCATCCAGGAACAGACAAAAATGACTCAACAATTTTTAGCGCAACAACAACAACAACAACAAATTCAACAACAACAGCTACAGCAACAGCTGCAACAACAACAAGAAAGAACACAAAAAACTTTAGAGGCACAACAAGAACAAAGAAACATACTACAACGACAAATGTCGACACAGCAAAAGAATTTAGAAAAGCTAATTCTAACGTCGACCGGGAAGAAGACTAATTTTTCTGCCGAGGGTATTTCAAATTCACTAACGGAATTTCGTTACTCCCCGGATACTGGTGTTACTTTCCCTGCATACTACAGAAGATACGAAACAATTTTTACGAAAAGATGTTTAGACTGGACCGATGAGGAAAAAGTTACCCTGCTACTACAAAAACTGGGTACTGATGAAAACACCAAGTATGCAAATCTAATTCTACCAAAAAAAACGGAGGAGGTTTCGTTCGAGGAAACAATTAGTACCTTGTCGAAAATATTTGATAAAAGGGATAGCCTATTTCACTCTAGATACAAATGTTTGAACATTCAGAAGGCAGAAGCTGAAGACTATCTAGAATATGCTTGCACTGTGAACTGTTTATGCGAATCATTTAAATTGAATGAAATTTCCGCAGACCAATTTAAATGTTTAATCTTTGTACAAGGTCTCACAGCACCAAGGGACAAAGATATACGTTCACGGATCCTAACAATTATGGAGGCGGATCCTAACATAACATTGCAAAAAGTCACTGAAGAGTGTCAACGTCTGATTAACATAAAGAAAGACAACACTCGCATTGAAGAGAAAAATATTTTTAAGGTGCAGCAAGTAAAAAGGCAAGGGACCACAAGAAAGTCCAGGTTCCAAGAACACAGGATCCTTAAAGGATACAAAGACCCAAAGCTAAAGTGTAAATGTTGTGGTAGTTTAAGACACAACAATAAGACCTGCTGGTTTAGGAACAAAATATGTTATGAATGTGGTCTCAGAGGTCACAAGGGAACATACTGTGCCCAGAAGAAAAGACAAGGGACCGATAATGTAAATACGCTTCGCATGAATAAAGAAAAAAGCTGCGAAAGACGGAAATATGTTGATGTTCGGATAAATGGACATCTGGTTACATTGCTTCTGGATAGCGGTGCAGATATTAGTATTATAAATGAAGATATATGGAAAAGGATAGGTCGACCTGAATTAACGAAAACCAGAAAGACGGCGAGAAGTGTGTGCGGCAAAAGATTAGAGTTCAAGGGAGAATTAAAATGCAAAGTGACATTCGCTAACCAGACTCATAAATCCAAAGTGTACGTCGTACCAGGAAAGAATACATGCCTGTTTGGGGTAGATTGGATTGTCCTGTTTAATTTATGGGAGAAACCCATAAATTCGTTTTGTAACGTTTTAACTGCAGAAAAAGCAAACCAAAGGGAAGACTTCCTGAAGGATTTGAAAACTGAATTTCCCAATGTTTTTGCCGAAGGACTAGGACTCTGTATTAAGACAGAGGCAAAATTTGAATTAAAGAAAAATGCCACTCCAGTATTCAAACCTAAAAGGAATGTGCCTTTTTCAGCGATGGACGCAATCGAAAAAGAGTTGGATAGACTTCAACAACTGGAAGTCATTGAAAAAGTTAACCACACAGATTGGGCAAGTCCAACCGTGTATGTAAAGAAAAAAAATAACAGAATAAGGGTCTGTGGAGATTTTTCAACGGGTTTAAATGACTGTCTATTGGACCATAATTATCCCCTTCCGTCCGCAGAAGATCTGTTCTCTAAGCTTAACGGAGGAAAAATTTTTTCTAAGATAGACCTCTCAGATGCTTACTTGCAAATTAAGATCAGCGATGAATGCTCCAAATACTTAGGCATAAATACTCATAAGGGCATTTTTAAGCTAAAGAGGCTTCCTTTTGGATTAAAGGTTGCTCCTGCTATTTTCCAGCAAATTATGGACACGATGCTGGCAGGGTTGGAATTTTCAATGGCCTACCTTGACGATATCCTAATTAAAAGTGAAAATTTGCAAGATCATAAGAAGCATGTAAAAGAAGTATTCAAAAGAATACAGGAATTTGGTTTTAAATTGAGCCCAGAAAAATGCGATTTTTTTATGAAAAAAATTAAATATCTAGGTCAAATAATCGACAAAGAGGGTCGAAGACCGGATCCACAAAGGACTGAAGCAATTGAAAAGATGCCTGCTCCAGATTCAGTGACAAAATTAAAATCGTTTTTGGGATTAGTTCAATACTATGCAATTTACATCCCTAACATACATAATTTAAGAGCTCCTCTTAACGAGTTACTGAAAAAGGGTGTTAAATGGAACTGGAATAAGGAATGTGAATCTGCTTTCCAAAATATCAAAAGATGTCTACTGTCAGACTTAGCATTGGCACATTTCAATCCAGAAAAGGAACTAATACTAGCAACGGACGCCAGTGATTACGGTGTTGGCGCTGTATTACTTCACAAGTATGAGGATGGTAGGACAAAAGCTATCGCCCATGCTTCAAGAACGTTGGTTGCAGCGGAGAAAAATTACAGCCAAATTGAAAAAGAGGCGCTGTCGATAATATTTGGAATTACAAAGTACAATCGATTTCTCCATGGACGATCTTTTATTTTGCAAACCGACCATAAACCCCTACTTACCATATTTGGATCAAAGAAAGGCATTCCCACACATACTGCGAATCGATTACAGCGATGGGCTGTAACCTTCTTAAACTATCAGTTTAAGATGGAACATGTATCCTCAAAAAAGTTAGGACACGCAGATGCATTATCACGGTTGATCCCTAAAAGAAGCGAAAGTTTCGAAGAAACGGTAATTGCTGCGCTTAAAGACGAAAGTGAATGTACAAGTTCAATGTGTAATATGATACGTGAACTTCCGGTAACTTTCGAAAAAATAAAAAAAGAGGCAGTAAATGACATTTTCATTAAGAAAATGAAAAATCAATTGGGATGGATAAAAAAAAATAAAAAGGTAGATCAAACAACGCCTTTTTCCATCTGTGAAGATGTGCTCATGTATGGTGAGAGGATCGTAATTCCACTAACGTTACAGAGGAAAATTCTGAAGGAATTTCATACAGGTCATCCGGGCATTTCGAGAATGAAATCCCTTATGAGAGGATATGTGTACTGGCCTGGTATGGACAAGGAAGTTGAAAAATGTGTCAAGACATGCAGAGGATGTCAATTAGCAGCTCGAGATCCTCCAGTAAAAACGACGCCATGGCCAAAGACGGACCTACCCTGGTCACGTCTGCATATTGATTATGCGGGACCTATAAATGGTTATTTTTACTTGATTATTGTAGATTCTTTTTCAAAATGGCCAGAAATATTTAAGTTTAGACATCCAACAGCAAAAAACACTGTGAGTGCGCTTAATGAAATTTTTAGCCGTTTTGGAGTGCCAAAAACCTTAGTGAGCGATAATGGAACAGCATTTACTGCTCATGAATTCAAAGAATTCTGTGACTCACTAAATATTCTACATATGACAACACCTGTGTACCATCCACGATCGAATGGGTTGGCCGAAAAATTTGTAGATACGTTTAAAAGGGCACTTAAGAAAAATCTTACTACGGACACAGACGAACAATGTATTCAAACATTTTTAGCAATTTACAGGGTGACACCAAATTCTAATAATAATGTCAATTCTTCCCCGGCTGAGCTAATGTTTGCAAGAAAGATAAGATCTGTCTTCGATAGGCTGCTACCAGAGAAAAAGAAAGTTTTCAAAAAAGAAAACCTTAATACCAAGTGCTTCTCCCCAGGTGAAAATGTATATTTCAAAAATTTTCAAAATGGACGAAATCAGTGGGTTGAAGGTATTATCAAAAAAAGGATTGGGAGCATGGTCTATACCATCCAAGGATTAAGTTTTGTCTGCAAAAGACACAGAAATCAAATACGTCCCAGACTGTCTCCAAATGTGGAAGAGACACCAATGGAAACATTGTGCGATATTTTTGATATACCAAAACCAGCGTGTGTACCGCAAACAATGAATATTTCGCCTGAACCGACCATACGGGCTGGACAGAAACCTTTACCCCGGGTAACGCTGACCAGAAGGAAAAGCGCAAGAAAGAGAAAAGTTACCAGGAGATTAAGCCCTGACCCTAAAAGGAAGAGGTATTTAAGCTAAAATCAGGAAGATTTCAGCTTCAGGGGGAGGTGTTGTGAAGGAACATAACTGGCTATACACCGGTTACAAACTGTATATATATATTGGACTGTTTGGCAGACAGCGGCAGACAAGCAGTCGCAGTAAGACGGATAGTCTTACGTGTTGATTATCAGACTTTCTTCCCCATACTTGTTACTATGTACTTCTATTTACCTTAGGCGAGCAGCCTTACGTTTCTGTATTATAAATAAACCCCATTACACATACCACTCGGTGTAACTCACGTTTGTCTTTATTTCCTAAGTATTTAGGAATATAACAGTATATAATCTATACGCCTGTACAGAGACACCAAAGACACTCAAACATGATGTTTAATGATTAACCCCCTTTCTCTCCCCATGTAGTTAGGGATGAAAATATTATTTCCAATTGAAACATGACAAAACAGACTGATGAAATATTATTACAAACTAGACCATGACAGACTTATCAAAAGTCCTATTTCAAGCTGAAACATGACAGAGCAGACTAACAAAATTTTATTACAACTTAAACCATGACAGACTTACGATAATGCTATTTCAAATTGAAACATGACTAAGAAGACTGCCAAAATTTTATTCTAAATAACAAATTTATTCCAATAGCAATGGTCAATGACTCTTTATCTGAAAGTACATCTTTTAAACTCCTTGTCCTAACGTTCACAAGAAACATGAGTTGGAACATTGAGAGCATTGCCAGGAGCACTGCGAGGAAGGTAGGCTCTCTCTATCATGCTAGAAAACTACTAACACCCGAAAGTATCTTGAACCTCTATAAGGCCTCCATTCGCCGCCCATGTATGGAGTATTGTTGTCATATTTGCGCAGGTGCATCTGCTACTAGTCTCGCTCCTAGACAAGGTTCAAAAGGGAGTCGCCAATCTGATAGGTCTTGAACTGTCATCTAAGCTTCAGCCTCTGTCCCATCGACGAAATGTTGCATCCTTCTGCCTATTCTACAAGTATTTTAATGGTGAATGCTCCGAAGAACTGCAAGCACTTGTGGCCCCACGACGTAAACACCCTCGACAAACCCGACAGGCAGCTAAATCCCACCCCCACACAGTAGAGATCACTAGATGCAAAAGAGCTTTCTACTCCAGCAGTTTCTTCCCCAGAACCGCTAGAATTTGGAATTCTATCCTAAGTCCCTGCTTCCCCAACTGTACTGACATGCAGAAGTTCAAATGTAACGTGAACTGACATCTTGCTGTCCAACTCCCTACATAGTACCCCAGTAGCTGTTTCCCTGATAATAACCCCCTACACCAAAGTGGCAATGTGCCTTGTTTGGGGGTGAAAATGTAATAAAAAAAGATAAAAAATAAATTTCTAAAAAAACATGACAGAATAACGAAAATTGCTATTTCAAACTGAAACATGACAGATTAGACTGATGCAATTTAATTACAAACTAAACCATGACAGAATCATAATAACGCTATTTCAAACTGAAATATGACTGAGCAGACTGACAAAATTTTATTCCAAACTAAACCATGATAGACTTTCGAAAATGTTATTTCAAATTAAAACATGGCAGAGCAGGCTTACAAAATTTTGTTACAAACTAAACCATGATAGACTTTCGAAAATGTTATTTCAAATTAAAACGTGGCAGAGCAGGCTTACAAAATTTTATTTCTAACTAGACCATAGCATAACAAAATGTTATACTATTTCAAACCAATGCATGACAGACCAATTAAACTGCTATTTTATAATTAAGCATGACAAACCAACGAAAATACTATTTTAAACTTAACTTAACATGCTGGTAGACAGGAGCTGGTAAGGAAATGATTAGACGCATATAAAATAAGAGGTATCTTTTCAATCTGTACGTTTGAAGCTTGACCGACCATTTTATGGTAATGCTTGCGTGCATCTCAAAAATGTGATTATTTAAATGTGTTATTTGGAATATTTTCTGTTTGCTTTTTGTTTGTTTTATTTTTCTGTCTAACAAGCTTACTTGATGTTGATGGTAATAACAGTTGACTTGATAACTTGATTAGTTTATGATTCGAGGATGCGAATTCTGGTTTGATCAATTATTATATAAAGTGATACTTTGGAAAAAATACATTTACTAGCAGGACCTGTGTCCCGGCATTTGCCAAAATGGAATATAAAATAATTATTTAATTATAAAAAAAATATACATAAAATATTTTAGATTTTAGAGTGGGGAGTTACTGTGTGTCGCTTTTTCTGATGTTTTCATCGGGGGGGGGTATTTTGTTCCGATGTTTCTACATTATACGAACGGAACTAACTTTACAAGTTACAAGTAAAAGTTAATTTATGGTTAGGTTAGGGTTAATTTCGGGCTATGTTAGGTTTTATGTTAGGGTTGGTTTAGGTTTAGGTTCATAATGTGTAGATTGTTCAGTGAAGTTTGTTAACGGTTGTTATCGTCACTTTTACTTAGCCAAACACGGGAATTTTCCATCATATTCATTTTTTTTTTTTTTGCCAAATAATCGCTAAACGCCCTCCCTAAAAAACTAAAAGAATGAAACAATTTTTTTAAATACATTCCTCCTCGCTTATATTTGAAACAGAAATAATTTCATTTTGCTGATATAAAACAAAAATGCCACCACCCCAATTTTCCCGTGCCAAAATTCAAGATTCAAATTCGGTTATCATTTATGCTAAATACACATAGGAAAGTGGTCCTCTGCTTAAAAATGTAAAAATTTTTTTTTTTTTTTTTGTTATTGTAATTCCTTGTTGTTGTTTTTTTGTTGTTTTTTACAAAGAGTGAGAGAAGGGGGAATGAGAAAGGGAGATAAAGTTAGAATGAAGGGAAATGAATACATTTTAAATGGTAGCATAGAGAGTAATGGGCTATCTCTTGTATTTCATTGCTGTTGTTTATCTGTGAATAATTATCGAACAATTTGGAATATCTGTTTAATTGGACACTCACCAAAGATTGGAAAGTAAACTAGACGGTACATCCACCTGTATGCTACAAACAGTATTAAATATATCTTGGCAAAATCATCCCACGAAGCAGCAACTTTATGGCAACCTACCTGCCATATCTAATACCATCAGGGAAAGACGTCTACGATTTGCCCGTCACTGTCTGAGGAGCAAGCATGAATTGGTGAGTGATGTATAGCTACGACTCCACGACATGGATGCACAAGCAAATGACGACCTAGATCCACGTACATCCAGAATATGACGCCAACTGTGAATCTGAAGATCTGAGGCAGCTGATGGAAACCAAGAAACTATGGGGAGGAAGAGTCGCATTGGTCCGGGCAAGGAGCCTGTCCTGATGCTGATGTTTTCTTGTTGCAATGTTTTGCACATTGAATATATGAAAACGAAGGGACGATGCAATGAAACTGAGAATATAATAATAAAAATAGAAAATGCTGAAACCATTTATGTTTCGTTTTCTGTATTCGGTCCATGAAAGAGAAATTATTGGATACTGAAACAATTATAATTGTATTTCAATTTAGTTACCCTCTTTTGACGAGCAGAAATTTTATAACAGAAAAAACTGTAATATTAAAGAAAATAATATTCCCCGTTCAAATAAATAAATAAAGACCTTACTGAAGAAGACTTTTCTCCAAATGTGCCTGGTATGTATATGCAAATAAAACATATAATTCTAATCCTGGAATTACAAAATAGAAATCATATAACTGGAGATATAATATTTTCTTCTCTGACAAAGAATGTAAGTCAATAGAGCTGAAAGATTGCTGACGTTAAATGCGTTCGTTTATCTGAATACGGTTACTCAAAACGTATGATTATAGACAAGCAGACAGAATTATAGTATAGAAATTCCAGAATCATAGAATCTGGAATCTACCGATGCAATATTAGCATGTCGCGTGTGTAAACGAATTAACTGGTGTTTGTGGATGACGTGTTAGTAAATATCTTATAGGATGAACTGTGGTTACTACCTTATATTTAGAAGATATTTTGGGGCGAAATGGAAATCTCGGAATAAATGTAATAATTTTTGTAACAAGTAAAAGAATAGAAACTGCTGTTTGTGTTGAGTGAAACGATGTTCCTATAATGCCTGATTGTCTAGGGAAACTTTTCTTATTTGATCGTTTGTTGTCTAGTGAAGAAAAAATACCGGACACGATTTTTGGTAAATTGTACAAGAATCATATTATTCTTTTGTTTCTTACAGATCTGGTATAACTGGCGATTCACAGTATTTTGTGTAAACTCTGGCGCCATGTGTGCCTTTTTCGGTCTCTATTGGGATAGAAAACTATCGTCTGACATTCTATTGTTTATTCTGAGTCGATATAACAATCGACTATATAATTCTAAATCATTCCTTTTGTCTTCAATGTCCTAAATTTTATTTTTTTAATTTATTGTTTGACTTCGTTTCAGAATTACATTTTTCAATCTGTTTATCAATTTTATAACCGCTTATTCCGTCACAACATTCTTCCCTGGATTCCAATTGTCCACTCAATACTAGAAACTGTCCCCTAATTTTAGTAAAAATTCTTAGTCAAATTTCATTTCGCCCCCCCTTCATATCTATTATAATAAATCTGTATTCCTATCTGTTCGTTTGTTTGTTCAGAATGACGTCATATTATATATTATATAATGTTATGACGCCATGTATGCTGATGACGCTACACGTATGAGGAGAAATGAAAGTAGATTCTCCTGCCATACACTTGTGGAACTCTCTTGCGCTTACCTGCTTTCCAGTTGACTAAATATGGCCGTCTTCAAGTCCAATGTAAACAAGTTCTTGATGAGCCGTCCATCTTAAGTAATCCAATTTTACCAAATTTACACTTCTAACAATTATTATGATATTGTCCTTTTGACCGCTGTGCACTCTTTAACCCTTATTCTCGAGTGTCCTTTGAGCCTTGATAAGTGGGGATTCCTTTGTGTATATATATATATATATATATATATATATATATATATATATATGGGGGGTGTAACGAAAAAAAATAAATAAAAGAAGAGAAACGGGGGGTGAGTTAACTGTTTGATTCCTTAAAATAGGGATTATAAATATGTTCATATATATATATATATATGACAAATGTATTTTGGTGTCTGAAGAGTAACTATTTTTGGAATATATTTAAATGATATAAATTTTAAATTTGTCCGAATGGTTATGAAACAATTATAACATGTAAAGAAATACACCGTATGGTGTTCTTATTTTATATTTTGTTGTCTTGTCTTGATTTAATTGAACAGCGAGTGTAAAGACTAATGCTAAAAAGAAATATACCTATAGCAAACAAGCTACAAAAAAAATGTTAATCTACACGATACCTCATTATACAAAAAGTTTATAATAAATAAAGAAAATTGACTAATTTGTTTTTCCTCTTTGCATTCCATAGAAAGAGGGTAGATATTAGCTAAGGAAAGTGATAGGAATATAACTTGACAATTAGTCAAATTCGAAATGTTCTATGTTATAAATTTAGTGCCAGGCAATTCAGTAGCAGTATTAAGACTTTCGACTAGTAAAGTGAAGACTTCTCCACCTTTCTCTATTTCTGACTAAGAAAAAAACAAGGTAAAATATTGATCAGGACTAAATATTAAAATAGATGAAATCGATTTAAAATGTTATTTTTTCAACGCATGTAAATCTGGCGAATACAAATTGCTGTATCTACCATTTGTTATTAAAGTTATTTCAGTCCATCAAATCGTGGAAAATATAACTTTACTTTATATATAAGACAAACTGTATAACCAGGCGTTGTTTAGTATTTATTATTTTCAAAAACGTGTTTTGTTAATATGGCTATGTTAAAAGCAAGTAAATAATGCTAAAAAAAATAATAACTTATTTAGTTATTCCCCTTTGAGGGTGATTATTTAAGAATGTCCACATATTACTGTCAGACTGGATTAAGTATTCTTAAATAATATACAACGAAGTATGTTAAACTATAGTAGATGACATGGTACAGTGTTACATAGTTAGTCCGGGCAACGCCAAGGAAGCTAAACGATTATTATTATTATTGATGTTGTAAAACAGAATGTTAGAAGCATGTATCAAGGTGAAAGGTATTTTTAAGATAAAAATATCTATATTAGAAATGAAAAGGAATGTTAGTTTATAAAAACTAACATTCCTTTTCAAATAGGAATGTTAGCTGGATAAACAGCCGTACGTGAGAGACATCAGCCGATGGTCATGAGTGATATGCGTTTATTATATCATTAGAAAGGAAGATGTTTTGTATAGATATGATTTAGTCATTAATGATTAGAGCTTTTTGGGAGACAGACAGAAAATCAAGCCGACTGATAATAATGGCTCAGAGCACCGGGGGAAGAGAGGGTCCAACGCCTATCAAATGTAAGAAACGTAGGACCAACATGCAGCTTTCCAATGGGGAAACATCTGTAATAAAGCTGCTGAAAAGACACTCCAAAATTTGTTGATTCATTGGGATTAATTTTCTTTGCGGCTTTCCATCAAACAAGACCAAAAATAGACCAAGTATGTTTTTTTTTTCGATTGGCCCGATGCTAAATTCCTAGAAAACTGTTATCCATCCTTTTTTGTTGTAAATATTATGTGTACATTGAACTGTATCTGTGAACATATCAAACACGAGAAAACTAGACGATCATAGATGCACTTATAAATATATACACATTATGTATGGTATATTTTTTGCTAGTCAGAATAAAAGTTTGATTTTCCAGTTTAACTGCTATTTGCAGAGCACTGTCAGTACTTTTAACAATGATTATAAAAGCTCTTTCATTTTCCTTTATTTTTGACTAAGAAATGGTAAATATTAATCAGGACTAAATATTAAACTCGATAAAACCAATATAAAATAAAATATTTATTTTTAGAACATGGACTAATATTTGGCATATAAGTCTGATGTAACAGATCGCTGTATCTATCTTTGTTATTAAAACTATTCCTGAAAATGGAAATCTGACTTATTTTATGTATAAGATAAATACTATTGACAAATTGGTGTCTTTGATGGCATGAAATTAAATGTTTGGCTCTAATATGGTAATTTTCAACGATCAATCTAATTTATCATCAAGGTCAATAATGATGAATGGAACTTAATTTAATGAAGGGAATAATTAAGTTAATAACTCTATAAAATAAATAGCTTCATGCATGTAATTGTGAAGACAGACTGTCAAGTGGGTGAGAGAATTAGACGCAGTTCTGGGCGGATAATCGAATTATATCAGTGGCCAGCCCGACTGTCGGTAATAATCAATGTTTCTATATCATGCATAGGTTCCATCAATGCTGTATTAGGTACACTGTTGGCCTTTGTTGCGGCCTTTTAGACAAATACTCAACAGCAGCCAACATCTCCCCCCCCCAATCTGTTATAGCATGTTTCACCGGAATGATGTGTGAGAATATTTTTACCATTATTGTAGATTAAAGGAGATAGCTATAAAAATATATTTTTATCGTTAGAGAGAAAAGAAGACATTTTTTTTTATTTAAAAATAATGAACAAAGTTTTCGCTATTTCCACAGTTTTAGGGTTTCTCTCCATTTTTGATGCAATATCAGTCGAGTTTTCTCGGTTAGGATCTTCATAATACATTCATTAGTTAGTTAGTAATGGACTCCCTTGTCGCCTCAAGGTTCATGTAGATTAGCCAGAAGAGAACCTAATCACTATTCCCTTCGGGATCGTGTCTCATGCGTTGGCGTATGGTAGTGTGTATAAATTCAGTGAGCATTATGTATGTGTGTATAAATTAAGAGAATAAATGCTTATTTGAACTCGTGCGTGCGTGTGTTTGATGATTGACACTTATGTGCGATTGCTATGTGCACAGCTGTTCGTAAATGTTTCTTTTTTTGCACATGAATCACCACTTATCAAGGCCAGGAGGCCACTCGAGGATAAGGGTTAATGGGTATACATTAGTCAATGTGATTATAGCATAGTAATCATAAGTAGTGGGAATTTTGTAAATTGGATTACTTAGGGGGACGGTTCGTCAAGAACTTGTTTACGTTGGACTTGAAGGCAGTCAGATTATAGTCAGCTGGAAAGCAAGCAATTGGAAAAGTGTTCCACAGTCGTGCAGTTCTAAGAAAGAAGCTTTGTTCATGGACTCTACATTTAGATTTAGGCACAAATAAAGAGTGTGGGAAATTATTGATAGTGGTTTTGGTTAGACGAGTGTTTTTCGTGATAGTTTGGCGAGAGGGGATCATAGATTGAAGCTCAGACGAGCACTTGCCATGAAAATAATGATAAAGCAGAGACAGGCTCGCAACATCTTTTCTGTGGGAAAGAGGTTGTAGGGAAGTGAAAACGGTATCCCCCACTGTTCCAGTCTCTTTTTCTCTTTTACCACTCTGGACATTAATTGACTACATTCCGACAGAAGCCCACAAAAAGCAGTTACCCTACCATCTTGGACCAGATTTCATTGCATTGTTACAAAGCCTAAAGAAGGCTGTTGCTGGCAACTATTTTTCTTTTCGAGGTTTTCCATTTTGATTAACGTCGTCTAATTACATCATGACAGAAGCCCATTGGAAAGAAGTAAGCAGGCAAAAACAATTATTTCCACGATGGAAAGACCCACAACTGACGGATGTAAACGTGAAAAGCAGTTATCTGAACAATCTTCCTCAGATAAGTCCTCACAAATATATGTATTCGAAAAATCTCTTTATTCTCTATATTTATTATTTCATTACTTGCTCAAATAAAATAATTAAATCAATATACACTGCTGTTCTTTCTCTCTAGAAGCTGTCGCTCCTAAGTCAAGTTGTACTGCTTGTCTTTAAGGATGATACAGGGTGGAACGATAAAATTGTCGCAATAGAAAAGACAACACGATTCCATTTCAGTTTGATAAAAACCGGATTTCTTTATTTGCTGTAGACCATCTACTAGTTGGCCAGTTGTGTACAAATCCCAAGAGAGATAGGATCCTTCTATCATGTCTCAAAGCGACACAATGTTCCACAAGCAAGATCGGAGATGTACCACTGTACAACTCAAGCTCTCTACCAATCTAAGTTATTACAACAGGACCATTGCTATCATACTCAAAATACACTGCTGGATTACCACGAATAAAGGGACGTGCCAAAGGTGATGAAAACAAAGTTTTCAGCTACAGTTATGGTGTTTGATGTGGTTTAAAGTGATGGCCACATGATACCACCTCACATCTCCGAAGTCGGTTTGAAAACCAACACCAAAGTGTACCTGAATGTGCTGAAGAGTGTGGTGATCCCCTAGTGCAATCAAGGGGCTGCTAGTAGACTCTGAATGTGGCAGCAGGACTCAGCGCTGGCCCATGTCAAAAGAGCCCTAGGCTTAGCTTCAGAAGAAGTGCTACAACTTTATACCCTTCTCTCATTGCGCTCCCTCCCTTAACCTGAACCCGCTGAACTACTTTGTTTAGTGATAGATCAAGAACATCACCAACATGACCTCCCAAATAACCAAAGCCAGCCTAATCCCTGCCATTTGCCAAGCATTTGCCGAGATCACACTGGCGCTTGTGGATAAGGCATGCTCCTAATTCCAAAACCATATCGAGGTGGTAATTGAGGCTGAAAGCGGCTACATTGAATAGATATCAGCTCTACTAAATAATCAAGTTACCTGAATTGATTTTTTCAATAAAAGTTTTCAAATAAAGCTGTAGTCTTTTTTCTTTAGGGCGACACTTTTATCGTTCCACCCTGTACCTACTTTCTCACGAACAATATGGATAAAGATCCACACACAGCACATTAGCTATTGAAAGTGTTTCTTTATAAACATTTCAATAGATATTGCGAGGCAAGGTAGAAAAGTTTGGATATGTGTTTTAAATGCTTGTTGAAATTTTTCTCAAATTTGTAAAAGTTTCTTTAAATATACAGCACTCAAATGACAGCAGAATTCTGAAAAGATTAAATGTAATTCATTAATATTTTATTATATTATAACAGTTTGCACTGGATTTCTCCTTCTACTATATAAAGCCAAAAATCTGGTCAAAATGAAGTGGGTTCGGCATAAGATTTTGGTGTAGAGTATCCAACCATGTTTGTTTTGGCCGTTATCTCTGTTTTCTTCGGAGATGTCTACAATATAAGTCCTATTTTTGCAAAATATTGTTGTTTGCACTAAATATAAGTCCATACCATTGAAAACAAAGGTATGATAAGTGACAACTAAAACGTGAACGTTCATAAATCTACATCATGTTTTTCACGTCCAACTATAGTAATTATCTGTGACTAAGATAATAATAAAAACAAAGAAAGGACCTTTGATTAGGCTGTTGTCATTGCCTTTTCTTTTGCTAGTGACAGGACACGTTCTGGCTACAGAACTTTGGAGTCATTGATCTCCAAAGTTATTGTTGATCCTAAGACATTCTTTATAAGTAGTGTTCATCTCATAAACTTCCAACGAATTGTTACGCCCCGTTCATTTCCAGTACGTGCCAGGATTGAAATCACATTAAATGCACTCATTGACCTGACAATCTCAGTGTCCGTGCATGTGCGACGTTGGCCCAAAAATTGCAACCCTGAGATGAATACTAATAAACATATGCTTTTACTAGTGAACATTAAACCTTGCTTAGCGGTGACTCGTTAATAAACTATAAAAAAACAATTAAAGAAAGAAATAAAAGAAAATTACTTGTTGAAAAAATTTGAAAAAGGATCATTTATTGATTTCATTGCATTCTCTTTTCTAAATGGCAAGGGAGGCATTCTGGCTCTGAATCTTTAGAGCCCTTGATCCTCTAATTTATTACCGATATTAACATATTCTCTACACGCACTGTTTGCCTCACAAACTTCTAAAGAACTGCTCCCCCTCTCATCCACCCTCTCAAACCATGTGATGTCACTTCTGTTTCCAATATACGGAGGAGCGAGATGTAATTGAATGCACTCGCTGATCTGACAAACCCAGTCCCTGTGCATGGGTAAATATTGGCTCACAAATCCAAATCACAAGATGAATACTAATAAACTTACCCACCTGCTATTTTAACAGCTATGTCGTCGCTCATCAATAAAAGGAAAATCATTTTTTTTAAAAATAGTTAAAGGAAATTAAAAAATTACTGTTGATTTATATGAATTGCATTTGTGTTTGCAGTCAGGGTGTAAAGATTTCTTTTGTATGTAACTTTTTGTCTATCAAGGATGCATATCCTTCAGCCCAGCTATGAAAATGAGAATTAAAATTCACATTGCCATATATCTGTGTGTGTGGAGAGGGGAGATGATGATGATGATGATGATGATGATGATGATGATGATGATGATGATGATGTGTATATATTCTCGTGTCTGTGGTGTGTAGCAATTACAGAGAACTATTTTCTCTGGTGAATCAATGCCCCCACCCCCTACCTTCTGAGTTCTTCAGCCACAGGCTGACCTATCAGTTGACAGGGCACATTGATTCATCTGCTCCCTAAAAAGTCTTGAGGGAACGTCAGTCAGTCAGAACCGAACCTTCAGTCAAGCAACACCTGTTCTGTTCTGTTCTCCCTTGTCCACTGGACATCTTCCTCTAGCATCGACGGCCTCCACTGGAGACAACTGCTATTAGCTGGGGGCAACACAGTACTGACCGACGATGACCTCAAAAAAAAACTTTCTGTTCCTTCTTCCTTTTTCGCAGTCCGACCTGCCAGTTCCTGCTACCAATAAATATCCTAAGTTTTTACTGTTAAAAAGAAATTTGTTGTTCTTTTGTGCTGTGTTCTTTAAATATATTTTATTAGGAAGGCAAAACAATTATCTTTCTTAAAGGTGTCTATATGATTGTGACATGGCTGTGATCGTCTCTTTGTGTGTGCTATTCTTTCGTGTGTGTGTATGTGTGTGTGTGTGTGTGCATATAATGAAAGTTCTACCTTCTTCTTCTGTTCTCTTTGACTTCCATCTCATCTCGTTGACCTGGAAGCAAAATGCACGTTCCAAAAAAACACAACTTGTCAAAACAGTCTTTATTCACAGAGTTGTCACACTCTCTGGAAAGGTTTTCCGCACGCAACCCATTTCTGATTTCTTTGTTTTTTCTTTCTCTTCTTCATATTTCCTAGATGACCAGTCTTGTTCAAACCTCGCTAACTGCTGTGACAACCTGCCCCGACTAAACTCTGAACCGAAATCTCAACTCTGACTAACTCCCCCTGAACGTTTCTATTTATATCAGGGTATATGTGCGGGAGCTGTAATTCCCGTTAACTGCTCACACCCAAAATACACTCACTGACCTGTCTCGCAACACAGCTGCACACTCTGTCAATGGAAGTCCTGGTTCTGATCTATGTCATTGTAAACAAGTTGCGCTCAGCCCATTGCCGCGTTAACCGTGCTATTCATATCATGAACTCCATAACAACATTTTAAATTGTTTATTAACTAAATATTATATAATATTGTTTAATCTATTTGATGGTGATTTGTTTTTTTTTCTTCTTTTTATTTCTTTTCTTGAAATCGCACCAGACAAAACATGAAGCCACTTGATATAAGAAGCTAATAACACCACTTTAAGGTAAAAAATAAATGAATAAATAGCCAACGATAAGTTTTAGCTGGATAGATTCCAATCCAAAAAAATAGCAATTCTTCACTCTTTGTCAGAAATTCGCTTGTGGAATATGAGGACTAAAGAACAAAATAAGGGAAGCAAGAGTTATAAAACTGCTAAAAGTAAATCTCTTTTTAGTTTAATTGAGGGGGGGGCTATAATCAGTCCTTAAGGTACAGTAATTTATAATTGTTACGGATTTTAGATCTTAAGTGGATTGAGGAAAATAGAAAATTTTCGTGTTTTACATGGAGACTCTCTTTCAAACTGTCACCCAAAGAATCGTTAATAAAATTTGCAATCCTTACTGCAATCTAACTGTATTTGTGGTACAAATAAACTTCAGTTGATGCTTAAATTGTGCCACTAGTCTCAATCATGAATGCCTAACAGTCCTTGATTGATCGAGGAGATACTTTGGTGACCGTCTCATCAGTAGAAGGTGTTATCTTGAATGGGCTTCACACTCGTTGAATCTTAATTTCGCCAGATGTTTATGTATGAGGCTATCATAAAAAATAACGTCTATCAAAACAACTCCAAGACTGTTCCTTAACTGAAGAAGTCATCACAGACAAATTCATGGCAGTGCCAAGAGCAGAGTATGTTAGTCTACAGGGTGGTCAAAAAGTCAGGTAACATTTTAAAGAAAAACGATATTAGTAATACACGTATATTTAAGTACCATACATTGAAATATAAAATGAAACAAACATGAAATATGTTTATTTTGTTAATTGTCGTCCATTTCTCTCTATCAATTGCTGGAAGCGATTAACCACTGATTGTGTAACACGTGTAATCATGTCAGCTGATATCCGCGCAATCTCCTCTTCAATAAATAACTTTAAAGACGCTATTGTATCAGGCTTCTTGCCATAAACGCTATCCTTTACATAGCCCCAAAGCCAGAAATCAGGAGGGGTAAGATCCGAGGATCTGGCTGGCCATTCAACTGGGCCACTGCGACCAATCCATCGTTGTGGAAAAATTTCATCCAAGAAATAATATTAAACGAATAGAGATTATAATGGATCATATTGTTTTTTCTACCTTTAACATGTTACCTGACTTTTTGACTACCCTGTAGTTGACAATTTTGTGCGTTTATCATTGTAAGAGTTGGGGTAGGGGATTTTGTCTGTTGTGTGTATATCTCATTACGTGTATCTCTTTGTCTGTGTCTATGCATGTAATCGTGTTACATCTAGTGTCTATAATGGCCGTTTCATAATGTGTTATATGTGCATATAACCAAACGTTGACATACATTTTTCTGCCTCGTGGCTTCGTCGCTCGAAGGAACTGCTGTTACAGAGAGAGAGAGAGAGAGAGAGAGAGAGAGAGAGAGAGAGAGAGAGAGAGAGAGAGAGAGGTGAGTAAACATGGAGGTAGACACGTTTACCAGAACCGAAGGTCAGCTGACCAGATTACGTATGAGTGACGTGGTCAGGTTGGCTAGATCTGTGAGATTTGATTTGGGCTTTGAAGAAGACGGACGGTTTTCCGTTGTCTCCCCCTCTTAACTGGGGAGGGGGGAGACGAACGCTGACGTGTGTAGAAGAAGAACCCACACAGGCCGATTTCACTTCCACCTTCTGCAGGACCTATGGGGAAAGTGAAATAAAAACTATAAAACCCATTCATCGTCTTGGAGTGATAAATCTTCGTCAAACAGGTATCAAGTCTCCCTCCAGGATGAGAAATTTCCAGATGGTCCAACATCGAAGAAGCAGAGGTAGGTTCTGAAAATGCATGTCACACACACGATTCCCTTTATGATAATCAAACACACAACCATTTATATTAGAGACAATCATACGCACACGGAATCCTTTTGATGTTATACACCCAGACGTAAATGGTGCCCCTTTATGAAGAACCCTATGTAACACTGCATGATCAAGATAACAAGTCGGAGGCTTCCTTTAATTAATGATTGGTTTATTCTTCTATATCTTGGTCATTCCACATCTTTCTTTTGTTGGTCGACTTGTCTTTACATGTTTTTCCTCTATGCATCTTAGCGAAATCTCAATCGGGTTTGCTCCATCAAAAATCGGAAACCAAACTGTTTCCAGGCAAGCAAAAAAGATATCTTCCTCTCTTTTTTTCATGCTTTCTCTCTCTCTCTCTTTCTCTCTCTCTCTCTCTCTCTCTCTCTATCTATCTATCTATCTCTCTCTCTTTCTCTTTCTTTCTTTTCCACGTTTTCTTTGACACGAACCCAATTGACCTATTTCCGGTGCTATTGTCGACTCCAGCTACAGAGTTTGACATACGTCGGCAATTTAACCCTTCAACTTTTCTTGCACTAACCAACCTTCAAAGCAAAATCACAATTTTCAACATGCCGGCGTAACCCGGGATAGATTACAAAGACTGTTGGTCATTCATGATTGAAACCTGATGGACAAGTCAGACATTGGCTAATATTTACTTGTATCAAATATAGTTGCATTACAGAAAGTGTTGTAAATTTTATTAACGATTCTATCAGTGGAATTGGAGAAGTGGTATTTTATATATACAGAAATCTAGTTATCGAGTGAATATTCATTTTCATTTATTTCCTTGTAGTTGAAAAATTACAGCAGGGAGCGAACATCAAAGCAATCCTAATTCTCGAAGCTTTACATTACAGACTAACATTGTAGCTGTAATTGGTCTTAAATCTCTTTGTCAATTAGCTATCTTCTCTCATGTGGGATATCTCGGCAATCATATCTAGCAAGGTTAGTTTTACTGTGGGGGTAATTCAGTTCCGCCAAAAAGGGTACCTCTGGATGGCGTTGTAACCCAAGTATCAAAGTTAGCAGAGACAAAAGGTTTACTAAGAAAAAAGTACAAGGTGACCAAAGTAATTTAGTAATTGAGAGACCTTATTATGTCTCAATTTTTTATTAGTTACGATGATAGATTAGAATCTTAGGCAAAAAAAAAAAAAATAAATAAATCCCTTAGCTCTTCAAAAAGAGCAAGTAATTTATTTCTGGAAATCGCTTTACACAAGGCCTTAAACAAGGCAAGAATTTTGTGAAAAAAATTTATAAATTAGTCCGAGAACTGTCAAAATGACCCAATTTCATGCATTTAATCTAAGTTAGGACATTTATCGAAACATTTGGAACCTTTCGGGGAAAATCTGGGGAAGTTTGGGAAAATTTTAGTCCAATTCTGCAGATGTGCAAAAATTTCCCAGCTGAAAAAAATTTGCAAGTGATAAAGTTTGTGAAAATTAAAAATTTACGAAATTCAGAATGGCATATCTTAAGAAATATTATGTGTTAGAAGACAAGCAAGACCGTTTTTGACTACTACGAAGACAGAGCTTTTCAATTTTCAGACTCATTTGAGAAAGTTGAAAAAAATCCATATATCCGCTCGCTATCCCACTGTGCAAGGCATGAAGCCACTTGATATAAAGAGCTAACAAGAACGAAAGATGATTATAGCAAAGACAGAAGATGCCTATTTATCTTAGTCTTAAAATAAAAAAAACAAGGCTGCAGGTAGGAGGAAAACAATCAGCAGGATAAGAGTTCCACAGCCTTTCATTTATTGGAAAGAATTTACTGGAGTAGGAAGCCATATTCCAATAAATTAAAAAAAAAACAGTGACTTTGTAGAGACCACTAGATCAACGAGTAAAACGAGTTGAAACAAAGGAAGCAGGGAGACAATTCTAAAGAACACATGTCATAATAATATTTATAAAAATGAAACTAGCAACATCACGTCTGTGAGAAACAGAGGGTGCCGAGATGTAGAAAGGGTGGGGGGGAGAATCAAATTACGTATACGTTTCTGCACCCTATTAAGGACCTTCAAATGAGTCAGAGTTTTACCACCTCAGATATGACAACAGTACTCGATATGTGATATGATAGAAGATGTGGGATAGAGAATAACCTCAGGTGATCGAAAGTGTTTAACATTCATAGAAGGAAGGCACATAATAGTTAACAAAGCCCAACGCTCTATCCATGTTAAAAATAGTTTTCTAAATAGTAACATTAGTATTATTTAGAACTTCATTTGTGTTGTTAATACTTCGTTCTTACATCGTTTTTTTTTTCATTCTACCTACCAATCGTTGACTATTTTCAACTATTTATGAAAACTTTCCAGTAGTATGGTGTACACTAACGATGAACTGGTACAATTTGGCTTTGTTTAAATTCAAAATAAACCTTTTATTGTCTTTCAATTTGCAATGCATTACAAGGAAAACATTTGAGAAAAATATATGCGGAAATTATCTGATAGAGAAAACCAACTTTACGAAGAATCAGAAAGAGCAATGGATCTAATGTATGAATGGAAAGAAAGTTTTGACGAGAAAGAAAGACCAAGAAATTTCAGAGTTCATTTCTCCTCAAGAGCAGGTTATGCTGGTTGCTTTGTTTTACGGCATGTCAACCCGTTTCGAGTTATCTAACGCCAACTCCAGTTAATTTGGAAAAAAAACTTGGTCTACTTCAATATCTTTATTCATGGAGTTCGGTTTAGTTGTTTTATTGAGGAAAATTGTTGTTTTTGTTTTTTACTATGCAGAACGTGATTGAATTTTGCAAAGGGAAATGAAAAAAAAAAAAAACAAACAGATAAATCACTGGTTAGTGCAGTTTAGGTTAGGAGCCAGTATCTTCAAGCAGCCAGATCTCGTAACACCAGCCCTCAAGAGCAGGGCCAACCATGAGAATTTCAGAATGAAAAGGGACACACCTGCGATTGATAGATGGCATCTTGAGATTTAACAGATACTAGACATTAATCCTAAGCCAAAGGATAAAAAGGTAAAAAGGTAAAAACAGATACTAGACATTAATCCTAAGCCAAAGGATAAAAAGGTAAAAAGGTAAAAACAGATACTAGACATTAATCCTAAGCCAAAGGATAAAAAGGTAAAAAGGTAAAAACAGATACTAGACATTAATCCTAAGCCAAAGGATAAAAAGGTAAAAAGGTAAAAACAGATACTAGACATTAATCCTAAGCCAAAGGATAAAAAGGTAAAAAAGTAAAAAGGTAAAAACAGATACTATACATTAATCCTAAGCCAAAGGATAAAAAAGTAAGTTGTCTTTATTTAATCGACAGAATTAAAATTTATTACAATTAACAAATTAATAATAATTAAATAAAAACTGTTATGGAAGACATGTGTATGTCCTCGCATTTCCGACATTACAAGATTTAGCGGTGTGGCCCCCTTTTTTACCAAATGAATTACTCGTTCCTAGAAACTAGTTTCTTTCCTATTGAGGAAATATGTGGTCTCGTAGTGAGTTGAATGTTTTTTTTAATATTCAGCCTATGTAAGAAAGAATAGGTTATTTATTAATAAAACACATCTTCGGTTTCACAAAAGAAAATAGCGACGACCGGCAAATATTTATTTGTGTATACGATCTGAAAATAGACGCTTTCCATGCGTTTGATGCTCACGAGCGAACTCTATAGAGAAACGTGAAGCGTCTTTAGAAAGCTTGCGAGAATCGGCAACGTTATGATCGCGTGATGGTCTCTCGGTGATAATCACTGATGTTTCAAAATCATGGCGAAGCTCCACTAAGTTCCGGCGAAACAATCCACTCTGAACGTTTTATTTGTTGTACTTCCAGCCGAAGCTACCGGCGGCGTTTCATCAGAACTATTTATTCTTCCTTTCAACAATCTTTTCATCTTATAAATGGGCAATAAAACTGACAATCATTATAGTAATTTTCAATATAGATGTTTGTCTTTCATAAACACATTTCTCTCTCTCTCTCTCTCTCTCTCTCTCTCTCTCTCTCTTCTCTCACTAATATATACGCGTGTATATATAAGAAATACGTTTCTTATCGTTGAGCACTTTCTGTTGAATTAAAAAGTCGGTCAATTTAGCTCTTACGCGTAGATCATCGTATAACGATTTGATCACTGTCTGTCTGACGTAATGAACATTTAAATTAAAATGTTTAAAAATTCAACGCTATTTCACATGATTAATGGTAGCCGAATGGATACGGCCTCCGCTAATCGAGCTAGAGATGTCTCGTGTCGCGGGGTTCGAATCGTTCGACTGGTAGTAATCGTGACACCCTGCACTGAAGAATCCCGAAAGGATGAAACACTAGTGTCTGTAGGTATTTAATTATTATAGTAAAAAAAAATAATTATGACAGCCCCTTTAAGAAATACGTTTCTTATCGTTGAGCACTTTCTGTTGAATTAAAAAGTCGGTCAATTTAGCTCTTATGCGTAGATCATCGTATAACGATTTGATCACTGTCTGTCTGACATAATGAACATTTAAATTAAAATGTTTAAAAATTCAACGCTATTTCACATGATTAATGGTAGCCGAATGGATACGGCCTCCGCTAATCGAGCTAGAGATGTCTCGTGTCGCGGGGTTCGAATCGTTCGACTGGTAGTAATCGTGACACCCTGCACTGAAGAATCCCGAAAGGATGAAACACTAGTGTCTGTAGGTATTTAATTATTATAGTAAAAAAAATAATTATATATGTATATATATATATATATATCTATATATATAAAAATGTAAAGTTGGTTCGTTCTAAAGAAATAAAACCATGTTTATACGTTACCAATTTATTTGAAATTTTCAGACAACCAATTTTTAGAGTCGAGGTATGTTTTTATGTTATTAAAATAAATTTACCTAATTAAAATTAAAATATTAAATAAAATAAATATATTTATTTATCGGTTCTGCGAATCTGTTCTGTTGATAAAACTGAACTTCCGGTTCGATTCATTTCACAGCCACGATTTGACGAAAGGTTTAATTTTCTGTTAACTCGATAAGTAAAAAAACAAAAACAAAAAAAAAACATATTTCATTTGTTTATCTTCCAAATTTTTTAATTTACACATCTTTTCTTTATTATATAAGGCCCCAAAAAAAAAGTTTGTTGCTTGCTTTTGAGGTTTTTTTTTCTCTATATAAGATTACTCATGCAGAGAGTGATCCGTGCTGAAATAATGTTATTATTTAAAAAGTCATTCTTAACATGGGGAGGTAAGGATGTTTTGTACCTATTCTGTACTTTAACCTTACAATTGAATAAATAAAAAAAAAAAATCGTAAAACGTTATTTAAACGTGGAAATATGATTTAAAAAATAGCGCGGCTCTCTGCATTAGCACCATTTTTATTTATTGTTGTTGTTTCACGAATTTTCGGCCAACTATTCCTCTGGCCTTCATGAAAAGAAGTCCTTTTATAAATGTTCAGTAACTTTTTCCTTTTATTATTCTTAAAGAGTAAAACTTTTCTTATTCATGAAAGGAGTTAAGCCTACGTAAATAAATAAATGTTTGTACACGTGACAAATTATCAATAAATGGTTTAGTTACTTTTTTTAAAAAATGTTTGTAAAAGTGCGAAAGGCGACGTTACGTTGTACAAACATTACTCCCATGCTTTATTTCTATACTTATAGGTTTTTGGAATTTTTTTTCACTGGATTATTATTGATTGGATACTAATTAAACAGATTATTAAAAAAAAAAAATGTAAAAAAGAAATCATTATTTCGACATTTGAAAGTGGTGCTGTGCTCACTTTTTAGTTACAACGTTCTGATAAATCAGTCACCCATTTTGTAAGCAATAAAAACGCGGTATATCAAAACCATAGAAAGTAAAAATAATGAGTCTCTACCGCATTTGTAAGTCAGAAATATATTTGTTTCTCAAAGAAAAAAAATAGAGAGAACAGGACTTTTTTTAATTGTTTTCATGAAAATAAAGTTTCGAGATTTTTATTTTTTATTTTTTTACTTATCATAACAAAAAAAAACACACACAGTTTGTGTGTGTGTTTTTTTTTAATTGTTTTTGTGAAAGGTGAGTTTTTTTTCAAAACTTTTGTTTTGTTTCTTTTTAATTTTTTAAAAGTATTATAAATTTCACTAACATGCTGGAGAAATGTTTAATAATTTGGTATTTTTTTAGATTAGGTCCACCTCCACAATTTTCCTTTCAATGACGACATTTATAGGTTTCCGAGTATGCTGAACACGCAAATTGCATTGAAATTTTGCGGAAATAAATAGTTGTATTATGCATTGTATTCTTCGGCGGCCATCTTTTTACGTGCACACGCGCCATAAACAAATACACACACGTAAAAAAGATGGCCGCCAAAGATTACAATGCATAATACAACTTTTTATATCTTGATAACTACTTATTTCTGCAAAATTTCGATGCGATTTTCGTATTCAGCATAGTCGAAAACCATTTCAAGTCGTCATTTAAAAGAAAATTGAGGAGGTGGAGTGGACCTAATCTAAAAATTTACCAATAATTTTTAATCCCGTACGCCTCCCGATACATTGCTTCGTCAACATGCGACCATTTTATATCTCCCGAAGACACTTCCGTATTTAGAAAAAAAAAATAAATAAATAAATAAAAAGTGACCGATTTACCAGAACGTGGTAACTAAAAAGTGAGTATCCCTTTCAAATGTTGAAATGATTTTTTTTTTTTCAATTTTTTTTCATAATCTGGTTAGTGTTCAATCAATAATAATCCAGTGAAAAAATTTCCAAAAACCTATCAGTATAGAAACTCCACCACGTAAGTAAATAAATAAAAAATGTTACGTGCGCATGCGTAGCAGTATCAGAATTTTTGTAGGAATTTTTGACACCCCTAACACGAAACTGCGAATACAATATAAACATCCCGGAATTTCTCTGTTAAAAGTGGGTTATTTATTTTATTTATGGATTATACTTCCAAAATAAACTATTACAGTTGTTTTAAAAGTAATAGAAATATTTTTTTTTTAAAACATTAATGAATTTTCCGAACTCAATATTTTTCAATTTTTAAACTCAATATTTTTCAATTTTTAAATTTTAAAAATCTATCAAAATTTTTCTATTGATTCTATTTTTACGATATTTTCAGGGTCAATGTGAAATTTTATGTTCTTTCCAATAAATCGAATATAATATTTTAGACAAACGTTTTTTTTTTAAAATTCACGACCCCCCCCCATACCAATTTTTAAGTGTCTATTAAAAAGTAAATACTTAATTTAGTAACCCGAAAGTAAATATTTAATTTACTCACAAATTGAAGAGAAAAGGTCAATACATAATATATTCAAATTTAAAAAAAAAAAAAACATAGTGTTCTTTTAGAATTTTACCTGTAAAGTTTGAAGTTTAAAACCTTTTTTTTTTAAACCACGTTATTTGTTTTTTCTTTTTTTTTTTTAATGGAACCTTGGTCCTTGCTCCTTTAATTGACAAAAAAATTAGGGCTTGAATTACATTTTTCGAGGAGTTATAAGCTTGGAAAGACAGGGGGTCGAATAATTCACGCCTCCCATTTTGTAAATGTCTAATAATAATTAATTTAGAACCCGATAAGTACATAATTATTTACTCACAAATTGAAGAGAAAAGGTCAATACATAACATAATATATTCAAATTTAAAACAAAAAAAAACATAGTGTTCTTTTAGAATTTTACCTGTAAAGTCCGAAGTTTAAAACCTTTTTTAAAAAAACACGTTTTTTTAAAAAAAATTTTTTAATGAAATCTTGGTCCTTGCTCCTTTAATTGAAAAAAAAAATTAGGGCTTGAATTGCATTTTTCGAGGAGTTATAAGCTTGGAAAGATGGGGTGGAATTATTCGCTATTTTCACGAAATTTCTGACACTGCTACTAGGGGGTACTAAGGGAACGACCATTAAATAATTCTGCGGGTCGCCATGGAACTCAACGCCCAAGGAGTATCAAAATAGTTTTCATGATCTGAAGAAATTTTTTTTTCCGAAAAGTGGGTGATCACTTTTCCATCTAAATTTAACTTAAAATTAGCACCCACTTTCTGGCCACCTGAGGAAGGGGCATTTATTTTCGTGTTTATTGGCTTAAAGGTTTTTTTTACAAGGCAGTTTGGTACGCGAATGCATATTTAACAGTTTTCGTTTATGCTCACGCATAGCATAAACAAAGCCTACGTCTGTGAAATGGAAAATAGTCCCAGAGTTCAGGGGTTAATACCATGCAAAAGAAATCAAACAAAAAGACTTTTAAGCCAAGAAACACACAGAAAGAAAAAAAAATAGCATCCATTTTTTTTCTATCGAATTCATTTGCTGTTTTTATTGAAAACTATTTTCCCCCGGATTTTTTATATAATTTTCCAGTAAGGGCTGTGTGTCTCACGTTCGTAAATAACAAAAAATTTTTTGTAGATTTTGGTGTGTTAAAAACGAATCTGCAAACCGTTTCCGTCACAAAAAAATAGTTTTTATGATATGAAGAAATTACTTTTTCGAAAAAGTGGCGATCACTTTTCCATGTAAATTTAACTTAAAATGAGCACCCACTTTCTAGCCACCTGAGAGAGGGGGGATTTTTTCCCATGTTTATTCGCTAAACAGCTTTCGTTTATGCTTACGCATAGCGTAAACGAAGGCTACGGCTGTTAAATGGAAAATAGTCCCAGAGTTCAGGGGTTATTACCATGCAAAAGAAATCAAACAAAAAACTTTTTAGCCAAGAAACAGAAAAATGCCCCTCTCTCAGGTGGCCAGAAAGTGGGTGCTCATTCTAAGTTAAATTTACATTGAAAAGTGATCACCCACTTTTCGAAAAAGTAATTTCAGGAATGTCATGAAAACTTTTTTTTTGCTACGTAAACGGTTTGCCGATTCGTTTTTAGCACACCGAAATCTACAATAAAATATTTCGTTATATATGAACGTGAAACGGGCCTTAAAGTAAAATAATACCGGATTTTTTTGAGCAGATTTACCGTTTAGTTGTACAAATATCCTCACACCAGGTAATCACTAAAAGGGATTTTTAAAAGTCGTCACCTGTATCGAGCAAAAGTTTAAAACCACCGATTATATGCCAGCCTACATCATGGTAACATATATTGAGTGAGTTCCTAACAGTATTTTTAGTTTAAACTCATTTTCCCAAAATTTCCCCAAACTTAACATGTTCGATACAGTCTGCCGCCATTTGTATTTTTCAGATATACCGATAAACATTGAATGTTTTGGAACCGATTATACATTACATAAAAACACTAAAATCTTATCCAGTTAGGTAGAACACTTACTTTTCTTGCCTTTGATAACATTTATTTGTTATATATTTATTTTTGACAACTTCTTTGTATCTGTGTTTAGTAATATAAACCCTTTTCATTTAATGTAACGTTTAGTCGGCTCGAAAAACAGTGTTTATTGGTGTATTTGAAAGCTACAAATGGTGGTGGACACTGTTGATTACTTTAAGTTAGAGAAAGTGAGTTAAAACTAAAAAAAACTATACAAAATACTGTCAGAAACCTATCCATTATGCCAGCCTATGTCATGGTAACATATGTTCGGTAAGTTTCAGACACTGTTTTGTATAGTTTTTAGTTTTCAACTTACTTTCCCAAACTTAACGTATTCAACAGAATTCGCGACCATTTCTGTTTTTTGAGCCAATTAAACATTTTACATTACATAAAAACACTAAACAATTATCCAATTAGGTAGAAACGTAAATTACCTTACCTTTGCTTTCATTTATTTGTTTTTGGACGACTTTTTCGAATCTGTGTATAGTAACCCCCCTCCCCCCACCATCAACCAAATATTAATTACTAAATCACATTTTTTAAAACAAAAAAAAAGCATTTAGCGTTTCAACATTTTTGCTACGTTCGGCTTCATCCACTGATTGTTGGTCAAGTCCAAAACATGAATGATTGACAGAAACTCTCGAGGATCCAGATCAAATTCTGCAAGAGCACCATTTTTTTCAGTTTCGCCTTCTTTTTCACTTTTTGCAGTGGATTGCTGTACTAATATAAGAAACATGCATTTTCTCTTTTATTAAATTTTTCCATTACACCAAATTGAGCCACTGCAATGCGTGGCAGGGTACAGCTAGTATATATATATATATATATATATATTTATATATATATATATACAGGGTGACCCAAAAAAACGGAGCCCAACTCTAATTAGGCTCCGTTTCTTAGTGTTTTGTCCGAATGAAATGAACTTTATAAATAATGAGCAATCAACAATTCCCCCACTAACCAACAATCACGAGGTTCTTTGCTCAGCAACCGAGAAGGCTAACATGCTTGCCAGTCGGTTTGCCTCAAACTCCACAATGGACCCTCTAAACCACCCCCTACCTCAATTTCCTATGCGGACAGACGCCACGCTAGACGACCTGAAAATCACCCCTGCTCAGGTGCATGCTATCATAAAAAACCTTGACACTTCCAAAGCATGTGGACCCGACCTCATCCCAGCTGTGCTATTAAAAAAGTGCTCAGCCGAAGTAGCTCCAGTTCTCTCCAAACTCTATAACAAATGCCTTAATGAATCTTGCTTTCCGAGCTGTTGGAAAACTGCTTCTGTAGTACCAGTATTCAAGAATTCTGGCGAAAGAACTGACCCATTAAATTATCGCCCTATTAGCCTCCTCCCACTTTTTGCCAAAATATTTGAGACCTTAATTAACCATGCTCTAGTCCAGCACCTTACAGATGCTAAACTTCTGACCGACCGTCAATATGGATTTAGACAAGCCCGTTCCACGGCAGACATCCTCACTGTAATCTCTGAACGCATATACCATTCACTGGACAAAGCGTGAGAGGGAAGAGCGGTAGCTCTAGATATATCTAGGGCTTTTGACGGGGTATGGCATGAGGGTCTCCTCAGGAAGATTAGATCTTACGGTATCACTGGTAGAATACTTAACGTAATTAAATCCTTCTTAGATAAGAGAAAAATCCAGGTTGTCCTCGACGGTCATACATCTAAACAATATGATATAAATGCGGGAGTGCCCCAAGGATCTATCCTGGGACCTCTGCTGTTCCTGATATTCATAAATGACCTCCCCGACAAGATTGCCTCTGAGATGGGGATATATGCTGATGACACCACACTCTATAGCAGGCACGACAGGAAAACAAACGAACATATATCTAAAGTAATGGCAGAAACACTAGAGGATGACCTCCAATCAGTAGTGGAATGGGGACAAAAATGGATGGTAACGTTCAATGCCACCAAGACAAAACTGGTTTCATTCAATAATTACAAGAAACCTTCTCTACCACCTATAGCAATGGTCAACGACTCTTTATCTGAGAGTACGTCTCTCAAGCTCCTTGGCCTAACGTTCACTGGAAACATGAGTTGGAACAGTTACATCGAGGGCATTGCCAGGGCCGCTGCAAGGAAGGTGGGCTCTCTCTACCGTGCTAGAAAACTTTTAACACCCGAAAGTATCCTGTACCTCTATAAGGCCACTATTCGCCCATGTATGGAGTATTGCTGTCATATTTGGGCCGGTGCATCGGCTACTAGTCTCTCGCTCCTTGACAGGGTTCAAAAGAGAGTCGCAAATCTGATAGGCCCTAAACTGGCATCAAAACTTCAGCCTCTGTCCCATCGTCGAAACGTTGCATCCCTCTGCCTGTTCTACAAGTATTATAATGGTGAATGCTCTGAAGAACTGCAAGCACTTGTGCCCCCACGACGTGAACACCCTCGACAGACCTGACAAGCTGCAAAATCCCACCCCCACACTGTAGAGATCCCTAGATGTAAAAGATCCTTCTACTCCAGTAGTTTCTTCCCCAGAACTGCTAGACTTTGGAATTCCATTCCGGGTCACTGCTTCCCCAACTGTACTGACATGCATAAGTTCAAGTGCAACGTGAACCAACATCTCGCTGCCCTAATCCCTACATAGTACCCCAGTAGATGTTTCCCCTGATAGTAGCCCCCTACACCAAAGTGGCAATGTGCCTTGTTTGGGGTGAAAATGTAATAAAAAAAAATTAAAAAAAAAAAAACTTTGGTCATAACTAGTTTATTATATTCAAAACATCGCATCAAAACACAAGGGTCTTTGGCCTTTTTTTTTTCTCCGTTCTACAGCATATGTTCTAGATGGCCTCCATTTAGCTTTTGTTTTTGTTTTTTTTGGGGTCACTCTGTATATATATATATATATATATATAATGTAGTTTGCTTGAAGCATTATGTGGGATAGGTATGTAGTAGAGATTTAGAAGGCTATCACAATGCGAGAAATGAGATATAGTCGGTGTTGGCGAGAGAAGATGAAAACAAGTGGCGATTTACAAATCAATAGGTACATACATATATGTCTATATATACATATATTTATCCAGTTGTATTAAATACAAATATCTTACTTGTTATGTCTGTGACAATATCCATAATATATTTCGGGAAAAAATTCCCCTTTTCAAATTGTGGACGTGACAGATCGATTCAAAACATGCTAGATGATGGAGCGGAAATGAATTGAATGGCTGTGTGGAGCCACGCAGCAAATGTAAGGGGGGATTTATATGTATGGCGTGTTTTAGGTAATTAATTGTTCTTTTTTTTAATTTTTTTTGTATATATATATATATATATATATATATATATATATATTAGTTTATAACTTGTTGCTTTTGCCTAAGCTTTATTTTATTTTGTATATTCTATGTCTATTTCGTTGTCTTTATTTTTTTCTGCTGCTATGTATTATTCATTTATTTGTTTAATTTATTTATTTATTTAATTTATTTATTTAATTTATTTGGAAATCTGTTTTATTTATTTTATCAAAACTTTAAGTGGTTAACTACTTAAAGTTATCGATTTTTGATACTTATTGGAGTCATTCCTATTTAAAACATATATAAGAACATTCCCAAACACATAAAGTACATTTGTGCGAAATTTAAAAAAAAATTGGTCTAGCTGTTTCGGAGTCCATAAAACACACACACACACACACACACACACACACACAAGGTACCTTTTATATATAAGTAGCGATTATCTCTCATCCGTTACACCTCTGCATTGTATTGACTTTCATAGATTTTCTTCATATACACACTAAACAATGATTCAAATAAACTACATTGACCTCTTAAAGTAGCATAGTTTCAAAAAGGCGTTGGACAATTGAAGAAAAAATCAAATCTATTTGCAAGCTCGTTTAAAGTAAAGAGTCAATATCCAAACAAAAAAAAAATCGCATACAAGTAGGTCACAAGGTCACACAATTCAGGGCCAATTAAATAATCTTAAACCTGCATGCTAAGGATACCTAAACTATTCATTCAGTGACAAAAAAAGAGTGTGTCAAAATTATTGATAATGTTTCACGTTGCATCCATATATGTTTGCAACACACAGGTGTATATTTGAAGTATATTATTGAACGGCAATAAAGCAGGCTGTTGAACATACATAACTGAAGTTGATCATTTAGGCATATTATTCGTGGTATAAAGGATAAATTACTTGGTAAAATTCAGTTGTAAGTTACACTCTTCTGAAGGTTGAAGGTCCAATCCTTAGTGTGAGCAGCACTCAAAATACAATTGCAGTTTACTAAGGATTTGTACCCAGTCATGGCTGATTAAATGACAGTATGCTACCTGCGTGGATAAAATAAAGGGTTCTGTTCGAAATTCTGTGCAGATTCTTAAGTTCGACAGAAAGCTTCTTGAATTTGACAAGATACGCCTCAAGATAGTCGGAGGGTACTTTTATCGCAACACTGAAAATAACTCTCAAGATACGGACAGTTGCGTGAAAAATGTAAATAATATGATGTATCAAATATGGTTGGATTTTAGAAAGTGTTGTGAATTTTATTAACGATCTCAGAGATGATATTTGACTCTGGTGGGATGTCATACTATATCTTTCTGAAAACTGATCTCTTTAAATCCGTCTTTATTTTTTGTAAGACTGTGTCTCCATTCTGAAATATTTTTAATGCTAAGGTGCATGTTTCTTTCTGTATGCACATCAAATGGATTCTGCTGAGATAAAAGCCTGTCAAGCTAATGGAAAGCGCATTTAGATTGTTTCAAAGAACTTCAGATTTCAATATGTCTTCAAGAGCATGTAATTTGTCGTAGAGGGGAAAAAAATGGAAAATTTGTTCTTTTGCCAAAGACAACCTAATTTGGAAATAATCATGTACATTAGCTGAGTCATTTTTTCGAAAAGATTGCCAATTCTAATGGATCATTTAAAGACCATTTTATGCCTTCTTTAACTTTAATCAGAATATCTGTCAGTATGCCATTCATAGCATTGCTTTAGAGGAATTCATCTGTGTGTGATAACTATCTGTGTATTTAGTTTCTCTCGATACCGCTGGAATCGCAATATCACTTCTCTTTGGCAATTTGTATTGTTGTCAGCATTGCTCTATCACTAATGCTTTTATTAATAAGAAATTCTTTGGATCGAAACTATTTTGCATCATCGAATCGTTTATGAATCGGTAAAACTGCAGTTTGGTGGTCTGACTATAATGTAATGAAAATATGTATATACACAATAAATATTGTTTTATCTTGTTATTAAATATGAGTAAACGAGGAACCATTTAGCATTATGTTTGTAATCTTAAGAACGTGCTTGAAATGTATACATACGTTGGAAAATAAACAATGGGGTCGTCATACAGATGGAAATTAGGGAAGTAATGATGACTAGCAGAACCCGTGGAAATTCCACGGTAGTTGAAAATTAAAAAAGAAAAAACATTATAAATAAAATGAATAAAAAATAAAATAAAACAAATAATGACGAATTTAAAACAATATTTTAGTGAATTCTTTTTTAACCTTTTAAAGCCCAAAAAAAATTGATTTAAAAAAAATATTTAGATTTTTTTCAATGAAAATGCATCACAACACATTGTTTTGTTTTGTTTTTTTTATGAATCATTTTTTTTAATTAAATAATGTCAACCCACTTGCACAATTGTTTTATGTTTAAAAGAAACTATGATAAAAAAAATTAGTCTTCTTTCAGCATGACTTTTTTTTTAATTCTAAAATAAAATAGCTAATTTGAAATCGTAATCAGATACCCATGCCTTTTTTTTTTTTAATTTTTGGAGAGGAGTTGGTTTGAGTGATTTTTAACTGATAAATAGCGACAATAAAGGGGTGTAATTCGTTTCTCATTAATTAATGTTTGTGATGATGATGGTTTTTGTGACACTGGACATACGGACAAGTAAATTAATATTTAGATTACTTCAGGATATGCACATTTCAAGTATATCCTTTTTAAGATGACAAGAGTAGTATCAAATAGATTTTTACTCGAAATGGTTTCTCATTTGCTAAAATTTTACAAAAAACAAGAGGAAACATCGTTTATCGCCCATACACATTTTTTCATTGCATTATATTCAGGCGGCTAAGCAAAATACTTAATCTGTAAAAATCGTAAAATTTGATGTCCGTCGATAGATTACTTGATCAATTTACGTGATTTTTTTTCATATACCATCTTTGTTCCGTGACGAGTGCATACACCATAAAGATTTTTCTTTTAAGTTAAATATTCAAAGTTTAAACGCTGGAAGTGGGCACAGTTCACCTAAATATGGAAGGGAAGTCACTAAATATGAAACGAAATACGAAACCACATGGAAATAATTTATTTCCAAAAAGTTATTTTAGTTTTAACACTTGTTGTGCTATCATGAAGCAATAAAAAATAATAAATTTTCAATTTTTACATTTCTATAAATAGTTTTTGTTTTTTTAACACTTATGTTATCACAAAAAACTAATCTGATTTTTTTTTATTATTTACATTTCTATAAATGGTGTCTTTTTTAAATAATATATATATAATGTCCTTCATTAGTTTTATCACAGATTTTTGTCATAAATAATGTATGAAAGTTTTTAACACTCTTTGTGTTATCACAAAAACTTATTTAAAACATTTGTATAAAAATGTTTCTTAAAATGAATAAATGGAATTTTGTCATAAATAATGTATGAAAAGTTTTTTTTTATTAACACTTCTTGTGTTATCACAAAAAGACCCATCTTAATTTCGTTTCATTCTTAGTGACTTCCGTTCCATAAACTGGGCCCACTTCCGGCATCTTAACATTGAGTAGTCAATTTTTGGAGTAAACCGATTTTTCTGTATATATATATATATATATATATATATATATATATATATATATATATATATATATAGAGAGAGAGAGAGAGAGAGAGAGAGGGGGGGGGGAGAGAGAGAGATGACTACTTCATTTAATCACATAAATTAATATACGAAAGTATAAATTTATGCGTAAACATTACGTATTTACTTGAACAGTGCTCAATACGTAGGTAGAGCTAGGTAGTAAGTTATAAAATACATATATGGCAATTAAGCTACACAGAATATTCTGCGTTTCATCCACGCTAGGATTCATCAAGCATAAGCCTGATGAATCCTATATATATATATATATATATATATATATATATATATATATATATATATATATATATATATATATATATTATAAGGTAAAATTAAAAGCCAAGAACAATGCGAGATTTTTTTTTTTTATATAGAGTAAAATTAAATGCAAACAAAAGAAATAAAGTTCTTTTTTTTGTTGTTTGTTTTTTCTTTTTCACACAAATTTTAACTCTAAACAACAGTAATTTTTTTTTTCCTGTTGTATTCAATGGTGATATAAATCTCAATATATTTCAGACTTATTAGTCCATTTTCAAGAGAAGACAGCGGAAGAGTGTTTTGTTTGCATTTAATTTTACTCTATATAAAAAAAAAAAATCTCGCATTGTTCTTGGCTTTTAATTTTACCTTATAATTTTCTTCAACAATGCTTCAAGCAAACTACAACCTACTTATATATATATATATATATATATATATATATATTAGAGAGTTGGAAGAAGAGAGTGAATTCAATTCTATAAGAAGAGACTTATCGGGATAATATAAAGCTCAACAAGTTTTGCTCAATCCTTCTACATAGATACTATACATCTTACATACCGATGAAATAAGACCACCACCCATCCATCCCTACACCTCCCCTTGAGTCTTAAAACATTAAATACCTACATTATTTAAAACTATGATAGAAACTCTATACACCCTTTTACATTACATTTTATATGATACATCTCTCCTTTATCTTAGAATTTGATATAATCCCCCCAACATCATCCATAATTTTATTGATTTATTTCGTTCCTGATGAATCCCACGCTAGACCTCGCATCCCCATTATGTTACCTAGCATCTTCTCTACTCTTCTGATGAGAAGCATTAGGCTTCGAAATGCATTGGTATAAAGAGCCCCCTCTATCCCCCAACTAAATGTTTTTATAACCTTATTAAATAAATGAATCATTCTATATTCACCAATTGTTTTTGTGTTTTCATTTTCCACTCTTATTGTTTTGTGTGTATATATATATATATATATATATATATATATATATATATATATATATATATATATATATATATATATATATATTGTTCATATTATAAGCTCTATTTCCTTTTCGGTTTTATTGAGCTTTTACATCTGTTTGAGATTGCTTTACTTGTAAATATTAACTCTTTAATATTTATAATATATTTTAAGTTTACCATTTCGATTACCTTGATAAACTTATTGTAATTTATATATATATATATATATATATATATATATATATATATATATATATATATATGTATATATATATATATGTGTGTGTGTTTATCCAATAAGGATGATGCATCAATTAGGCGTGTACGATAAGTAAATACCATGGCATTTCGAAGCTTAATGCTTCACATCAGAAGATTAGAGAATATACTAGGTAACAGGGATAGTTACATTAGGAGCGAAATAATTGTGCAGTGAGAAGATAAAATATTGAAACTGTTTAAGGAGAGAATGGGAGAACGAAATAGCACAGTATAAAGAGTTTTACTCATCTTACACCACTAATTGATGTATCGTCTTTGTTGAATAAACGAATAAATATATATAAAATAGTATATATTTTTATATTGTCGTTTTCTTACTTTATTCATACTCAAACTCTCGCTCTATCCATATATATATATATATATATATATATATATATATATATATATATATATATATATATATATATATATATATATATAATTATTTACTATAATAATTATTGAATACCTACAGGCACTAGTGTTTGATCCTTTTGGGAATCCTCAGTGCATGGTGTCACGATTAACACCAGTCAATAGATTCGAATCCAGCGACAGAAGCCATCTCCAGCTTCATTAGCAAGGACCATACGCATTATGCATATATATATATATATATATATATATATATATATATATATATATATATATATATATACAGTAACAAGTGTGATTTTAAATATGCATCTACAAATCTTATCCAAAAATAGTACGGTAGACAAATCTATTGGAATTTTTTAAATGTCAGTCGACATAAAAGGGGAAACAACTCTTCAAATCAAAGTTTTGTTTAATTCGTGATGACAACTAGTGCTACTCATACAGAGGGTTTTAGTGGGGGTGGTTAAACGGATTAGATAGTAAGTTAGTCTGAAGGCTAAGATTGGAGACTTCTCCATCAGATACGCTCAGCATGTTGCTCTAGATAAGACCCAAAGAAGCACTTAGAAGAGAAACTAGCGAGAGCAACGAGGGCAGTCAAGAACTAGCTAGGCAAAACCTCAAGCGTGAGGCTAGTGAGTGCTACAAAGGGCAGGTAGTTAGGGCTAGACGAGGTAAGATATCCAATGAAGCTGTGAACTCCGACACAGACGAGCATCATAAAGTCTCTAGGTGCGACTTAGACAAGTACATCACAACTGTCAAACACTCAGGTGAAAGAACCCTTGAATCGACTTGGGAGATTTGCGAGGGGTTTTGGAAAGATTTGAAGGAGCGTTTTATGCAAGAACTCTACCTACCCATGCAGGAATTTGTTGACTATTTGGCTGACTGTCCTCTGATCAAGGTAGCTAGAGTGGCTAGGTGCGAAGGCAAGGTAACCCAACAGGAGGCCCTGGCTGTTATGAAGCAGATCAACTACAACAGATTACCGGGGCTTGATGGTCTGCTCTACGATCTGTATTTGTTGCCTATGTTTATACCAATTCTGACAGATGTGTTAAACCACAGGGAGTGATCACATTGCTAAGGAAGAGAGACAGGCATGACGGGAAAGAACTAGATGACAACAGCCCATAACTTTGCTAAACATAGACTTTAAAATTTTGGTCAAGATCCTAGCGAATCGACTGCAGGGTGTTATAGGTGATTTGGTCGAACCCAAACAAAATTACACTGTAAAGGGGAGATTGATTCAGAACAATTTGCATCTGATCCACACTATCCTAGAGGGAGGAATAAAAGACAACACAGAAGCTACGCTGATCAATTTGGATCCAAAGCTATCAGTAGGGTCGATCATCACTTCCTGACATATGTTCTAGAGACCGCCAGATTTAAACCAGATTTCCACAAATGGATCTCCGTTCTGTACCGCACACCAGCATACATGGTACAAGTGAACGGAAAACGCTCGAAATGGAACAGTGAGAAACAAATGGTGTTTCTTGTGATCCTCGTCGTAGCCAGAATGGTGGTGTGAATGTCGAGACTGAATGAGAAGTGTAGGGTTGAATCTTGGACAGATCAGGATCACGTTCTTCAAATACAAATTGACGGTCAGGATTAGGACTGATAAGAAAAGATTACGACAGATGATGGATTAAGGCTGTGAACATGTGCGTACAAAGAAGAGCCAAATTAAAGTATGTGTTCCCTGCCTAGGCATGGCACATGCAGCTCCTAGTCTTGTCAGACCCCAGTCCCAGTAAGGCAAGTCTTGTTTCCCTTAGCGAGCTGAGTGAATGGTCCCCTCTCCTCTCCTGATAGAGAAGTTGCCGCCCCCCCATTCTTTTTTTGCCTACGACTCATTTTTTTCCCAAACTTTGAGTGTCCCCACCCAAACTTCACCCTTATCTATTTTGTCCCAAACTCACCCAAACTCAAGGTTTCAAACCCCTTAGAGATCGACCTGCTTGTTTTCAGCTTTCATCAAGCCGGTAAGCAGTCGGTAGTCTGCTATCTAGCAAAGGTTGGAAGGGCTTTATTAACAATTTTTTCTTTTTTTATTATTTTTCCCCACCCCTCCACCAATGAAATCTTTTTCTACTTTTGTTGAATTTGTGTATTTGTAAATGAAAAACAATCAATCTTTTCTGTTATATAAATATAAAAAAATTTTTTTTTTTTTTTTTTTAAATTGATTTGATTTGGGAACAATAATTAGGACAGCTCTTGGAGTGATTGTTATGAGTGATACCCCACAAGTAAAAAGGTAAAATGACAAGGATGACTAAAGACCCCCACCTCCCCATTTTTTGAGTTGGCCTTGTTTGTTTGTTTTTTTAATCAATATTTGTAATTTTTACATTTACAGAAAATAAATGATAAAAAACCTTACATGGTAAAGGAAAACCTACGATCGTTCTCCCAGTTGTCTTGACCTTTGTAATCATCCTAAATGTGGACAACTCACGTGCACTATTTCTAAGTTTGTGCACTCCGATAATCAAATTAAAATGAGATTGTTATTAAGAGCATGTCCAAAATTTTTAATTGATTATTTAATATATGTTACTGGAAGTTATCAATCATTTATAAACACAATTTTATGATTGTTAAATTATTTCTTTTTTTTTTTTATTATAACTTATGTAAAAAGAAAGAGAACTTATTTTTTAACAATTCTTGCCTATTCAAATTAATCTATCTATCTATCTATCTATCTATCTATATATATATATATATATATATATATATATATATATATATATGTGTGTGTGTGTGTGTGAACATGTGTGTCTGTGTGTCTGTCTGGCTGTGTGTACATTTCCTTACACAATAACTCATTTTAAACTTTAATGCTTGCCATTATGTATAAAATCTATATATCTATAAACGTGAACGTGTGTGTGTATGTGTGTGTGTATGTGTCATTTCCCTACGCAATAACTATGTCAATTTTAAGTCTAAAGACTCTAAATTCGATATACAGGGTACTGAGATTTGGGGAAATCTATGTGATCGGTTTTCGGCCAGAAATTTGGCTGTTAAGGGGTCAAAGTTCAACGATTTGACTTTTGAGAACTTTATCAAACTCCTCTAACAATTTGGGGTCTAAACACTTGAAATTTTAGATATAGGTTCCTTGGACATGAATCTTACTTAATAACTTGATTTGACGCCAAAACAATAAATTTTAAGAGGTCATAATAGATGTCAATGTTAAAAAAAATTGACCGTTTTGTTTTTTTTATTTTTTTTGTTTTGTTTTGCTCAGCATACACCTCCAAACACCCGGGCAACGCCGGGAACCCATGCTAGTATATATATATATATATATATATATATATATATATATATATATATATATATATATATATATATAAGTGAGAATATGTATGTGTGAGAACAAATCTCAACCTATATTCTCGACAAATTTCTGATCTACAAATTTTAAATTTGGTATACAGGGTATTCAGATACGTGAGAAACTTTTTAATCTGTTTTCATCCAGCAAAACAAGAAACCTTTAATCTGTTTTCATTCAGCAAAAAAGAGCTGCTAATGGATCAAAAATGAAAAAAATGGTATGTGTGGGTCATTGGACTTTTATCTGCTTGTCAACTGTCTCACTAATGTGTGAATCGTTCACATGACAGATTCTTTATGTAAAGAAAAAGTAGGCTGGAAAACACTTTTAAAGTTCGTGTCAAGTTGGTCTAATGGTTATTGCACTTGACTCTGTATCTTTAGGTTTTGCTTTCGATCTCAATTCAAATTTTTTTTTACTTACAAGAAGTGAACTATTTAGAAAAAACATAATACTCGCATGCACATTTCTCAATTTCTGTATGAATTTAAATATAATATTTATGCGTATTTTACGATCAGCCTGTTAGTACTAAATAGATTTTAGCTCGAAATGGTTCCTCATTTGCTAATATTTAACAAAAAAACAAGATAAAACAATATTTATCGGCCATACACAATTTTTCATCTCATTATACTCAAGGAAACACCAAGGAAACAGGACATAGGTGCAGTCAAGTGAAAAGTTACCCTGCTTTCGAAATAAAAGCTGAAAACACTCCTATATGTGATGGCTACTCGACCAACAAAAAGAAACAAGGAATAAGTATGCTTTATGAACATTCTCTTTTTTTTTCTTCGTTTCTTTCAACAGCTTACTTTGTATTATTTTGAAACACATGAAAATGAACTTTTTTGAACGTGCACATTCAATTTAGTCTTTTATTGTTGATAAAAGTTATTCAAAACCTTAAATGTTAAATGGAGTTTCTATTTCATGCCTTTTTTATGTTGTAATACACGAAACATGCTATAAATGGTGACCTTCCGACGTTTCTGACCGTACTTTTAAAAAAATTCCATGCGTTTCTCTTCAAACAATTTAAGTGACTAAAAAGTTAAGTAATTACGAAGCCATGTTATTTCCTCTGAAAAAATTTTTTTTTCTAAAAAAATAAACTTTAAAAAAAAAAAAAAAAAAGAAAAGAAATAAAAAAAAATCTACCGAAATAATATTTTTACTAGCTATTAACCTTTCTCTCACCAAAGTCTACAATGGAGTCATCAGTGTCGATTAAAATCCCAAAATGCTGCTGTTGATGGGTGGTTTTCTATGTGTGTAATATATTGAGTAATATATCCAACGAGACCACAAAATTTTATCATGTCCTCTCAAACCTCTCTTGGGATTTAATCTCAAATCAACCCACTATTAGAGCAACACAGAACTCAAGGAAGCCATGGTAAATATGCATGCAAAATCAAAATCCGAGTTGTTCATGACAACTATGGCATGAAAACCGTCAACTTACCTATACAAACTGATAGCGACGGCCAGTAAGATAGGTGTTGGAGAGGAACTCTTGTGGCACAATTTATACAGGTGCTGCCTACTGAAATAATCCCTGTTATATCAGAAGTTAAAAACGCTTTGATATACAAATTGGGTACCTTGGTGGGCGAAATAGTACCATTTCTGAAACAAAAATATGTACATAACGTAACTGTACTACCACCATCAAGAACCAATAGACACACAGTCTCTACCGGCACTGCCCCAAGGACAAGTTATAACATAAGCCTTTCTATAAGGACCAAAAACTTTGCCGAAAAATCAAGAACCTGCAAATAATGATGTAAATAGGCACAGAAATCGAACTGCAAGAATCTGCCCACATCAAAATCATCCTCACTTGCCAGACAAGCTATCCTGCAAGCGTTGGAAAACTTATAATGCGAGTTGAAGTAGCAACCGACAACTTGCAGCTATCTAAGGTTGCAACTAAAATTAGACAAGGAACAATAAGCTTTATTATATATATGGGTGCCTCTGTAACAACATTACCACACAGTTTAGCATCTGGTCTAACCATCAATCCCACACCTGTGCATCTCTCAGCAACAAATGGGGAGACCATAAAATGCTTTGGGGAAATTCAGTTTGACATTGTTATTCCAGGCGTACGCTGTTCATACCCTTAGACTGTTTTAATCGCAGACGCTATCAACCCTCTTCTAGGTGCAGACTTTCTTTGGCACTATGAACTTATCCTGAACTGCAGTGATGGCAGAATAATAGATAAAATAACACAATGTTATATGCAAAGATGGCGGGCCACGGCCCACATTCAAAATATAACAGTGAACAACCATAACAGTTAACCAGAAAGGATACAGTCTCTCCTTCGAAAATTCCCCAAACTCACTAGACCACACATGGAACAATTTCTAGGATCTAACACACAAGTAACTCACATCATAGACACTGGAAATAATGGTTCCAAAATCAACTACAAGGAAATTGAGAATGCGTGATGACTTCAGACAACCCAACTACACTGACAAAACCAGATACCTGAGTCCAAACATCAACAGCTTCGGATCCAAGCTTTTTGAGAAGTTATTTTCGAAGATCGACCTATTGCAGGCCTATCATCAAATTCCTATTCAAAAGCTTAAAAATCTGCACTGATAATGCCATTTATTTATGCCATTTGGATTGCGAAATAACAGGTTGACCTTCCAAAGATTTATGCACAGCATATTCATGAATGTTAGCTGCGTTTTGTGTATATTGATGATATTTTGTGTATATTGATGATATTTTGGTGTTTTCCGAGTCAGACGAACAACGCTACAGTGACGTCAAAAAAGTTCTCTCACTTCTTAAGGAAACCAATCTCCAGATCTCCATTAACAAATGCCAATTTTATAAAAGAAACATTGAATTTTAGGGCTACAGTGTAAGTTTTGAAGAATTTAAGCCAACAGCACAGAAACTTGAAGAAAAAAAAAACTTACCGAAAACAACAGACTCCAAATCGTCCCGACGATTCCTGGGAATGGTAAATTTTTACAGAAAATTAATCCAATAGGCTGCAGATGTACTACTGCCTTGGACTGAAGCAATTAAATACAACCCTGGAGCTAAAACACTCGAATTAGGCCCACCTGAAAAATAAGCGTTTACCAAAATAAAAGACATCCTTGTTAATATATCTGCATTGACACACCCTGATCTTAATGTAACACAATAACACATAGTCCCAGATAGCTTTAACTATGCTGTAGGTGCAGCACTGCACCAAATAATAAATGGTGAATTAATCCCTGTTGGATTCTACTCACAAATACTCCACCTTTAGTAGAGAACTATTAGCGGCATATTAGTTAAAACCACAAATAGAAGGTAGAAATCATAAGCCACTGTCTCTAGCATTAAAAAAAAATATCACCAATGAAATCCGATATACAACAACGATATCTATCCATCATCATGGAGAATGCTGTAGATGTATTGTATATCAGAGGAGAAGACAACATTGTTGCTGACTGTCTGTCTCAGCCAATGTACGCAGTAACAATTGATCCATGTGATTTACCAACCATCAGCAGAAAACGGACGATGAATGTGAAAAATAGAAAAGTCAGTTGAAAACTTATTAAATACAAGGATCATCTGTCTGGTATGACTTACCAACATCTACTTCCAGTTCGTACATGATGTAACGATAAAATTGTCGCCCCAAAGAAAAGAAGACTACAGTTTTATTTTAAAACTTTTATTGAAAAAAATCAAAGTTGATTATATAGTAGAGCTAACATCTATTCGATGTAGCCGCCTTCAGCCTCAATCGGAACTTGGAGCATGCCTTTTCCACAAGCACTGGCGGGACCTCAGTGAATACTCGGCAAATGGCAAAGGCTGTTGTGAGAGGTTATGTTGGTGATGTTCTCGACGTATGACCAAACAAAGTAGTCCAGTAGGTTGAGGTCGGAGGAGAAGAGGAGTGAGAAAAGGGTACAAAGTCGTAGCACTATTTCTCAAACCAAATCTAGGTTTCTTTGAACTTGTAGGCTGGTGTTACATGATAAGGGCTGTTCCCTTTTCATGTAAGTAAAAAAATAGGGAATTAGTTAAATGTAAATATGAAATAGTATAGTCAAGGATTCGAACTTGCGAAGCTAAACTTGGAATTGAGAATTCCAATTATAAGTTAAACTAAGCACAGAATGTTATTATAAATGGAATGTCCAGTAAATTGTTGATTCTGTTAAAATATTTAATAAATACAAATTTGGCTGGAAACTATTTACATTCTTAGAAAGAATGCATGATAAAATATAGGTTAATGAATTAGACAAGTAGGTTAAATTCCTTTGTAAAACAACAAAGAGAATGGGAAATTTCCTGGTCGTCAGAAATGGTTTCAAAACGTGCAAATCGCGCATGTTGGAAACACGTGAGTTGTAGTCACGTTGACCAGACATACGTGTGATTTCTCAATATAGGAAAAAGTTCGAAGTTAGTTAGAGGGAATCAGATTGGTTAGATCAGAGAAGCAGAGAGGTTCAGACCGATTTTTGGTTAGAGTCAAGGCACCCTTTGGAAGCGAGAGGGTTTAGAAATAATCATGTGATAACTTTGAATCCCTGAAATACAGAATCATTTCCGACCGGTCGAAGAATAAATGATCATCATGGTTTTTATAACTGCCATCTTTCTGTGTTCATCATTACAACGAGAAAGGTAACATGTTTATATTATATGTACAACTGTCAAACGTAAATGTCAAACGCACTATCTCTCAGTCTATCAAGATATTCAAAAATCTCTTCTAGTTGAATTACAGGCTTGGTGCTCTTGCAGTAACATGTACACTGTCTATTATATATATACAGAACTGTCTCTCTCTTTATATATACCCTGCTTATGTCTCCAATATGCTATCTCCACAAACATGAACATCCTAAGACAATATGAACACTCACAATGAATATATAATATCTAACATCCAACAACATGATCACACACATGAATATGCTAAGACTCTTACTAACATGAACAACAACAACAAATATATAAGTCGTTATCTAAATAAGAACAATGAAACATACTCTCATATTGGTACTTCAAAAATAACACCCACAACGTAACACTGGTGCCAAGTCCTGCTGCCACACATGGGGTCTGCCAGCGGCCACCTGATTGCACCAGGGGATCACCACATTCTTCAGCACATCCAGATTCACTTTGGTGTTGACTTTCAAGCTGACTTCGAAGATGTGAGGTGGCATGATGTGGCCCTCACTTGAAACCACACCAAACACCATAGCTATGGGCCATACGATGCGTTGAGCTGTGTCCTCAAGCATAGAACAGTCTGGATTTGCATTTTGTGGGTGCTGGCAATAGTCCTGTTGTCATAACTTGGATTAGTAGAGAGCATGAGGTGCACAGCAGTGCATCTTTGATCCTGTTTGTTGAACATTGTATCGCTTTTAGACATGATTGAAGGCTCCTATCGCTCTTAGGATTTGTACACAACTGACCACCGAGTAGATGGTCTGCAACAAAAAAAGAAGAAAATAAAACCGGTTTTCATCAAATGGAAAATGAAATCGTCATCTTTTCTATGACGACAATTTGATCGTTCCACCCTATACATACCCGAACCACTATGCAGGAGGATTTTTGACGTTTCAAAACATCTCATGTCCAGGACCTATACCAACAACCAAGTTAATAAAATCAAGATATTTTGGCCCAAACATAGGCAGAAGTATATGGACTTGGGCAAAAAGCTGCCTTCGAGATCAACAACACAAAATTTGGAGGCACACTAAAACAGAAACCACGCCATTCTCCTTACAATCTGGGATATTTGAGACAGTTCACATTGATATCATTGGCCCATTACCACCCACCACTATATACAATGGTGTATACACATCTTCAGCTAGATATGTACTTACATGCATTGATAGAGCAACAAGATAGGTGGAAGCCACACCTTTACAGAAAACATCTGCTTTTATCATCAGATTAGCCTTCTTAAAAACATGGATCTCCCACTTTGGAGTTCCATTACACCTGGTGACAGATCGAGAAAGGCAGTTTGAAAGCAAACTGTTCAGAGACCTATTGACTATCATTGGATTCCATAAACTCTGCACAACAACACCTCATCCTCAAATCGACAGAGTAATTGGAAGTTTACTGAGATCATAGCACAAAAACAGAGTTGACTGGATGCACTACCAAGCATGATACTTGGGATTAGAAATATGCCCAATGATCAAGGTTTTTCCCCAGCCGCCGCAGTTACAAGAACTCAATTACTCCTACCAAAACTTATAATGGACCAGGAAGAGCTGGATCTATATGGAGATACCATAAAAACAATTGCCAAAGAAATGCAAAGGTTGAATATTGCTCTACTCTCAAAAGGACCGCTACATACAACATAAAAAGCATTCATACCGGAAGATTTGAAGTCGGCAACCTATGTATAGCTCTAAACAAATAGAATTCGAAAGCCACTGGAAGCTCCATACTCAGGTTCAAATAGGATCATCCAAAGATAAGACTAACACTTCCAAATCGGAACACCATCCGGAGAGAAGCCAACACTCTCGATAGAAAGACTGAAACCAGTTAAATTCTGTGATGCCAGCAACAACGACAAAAACACTAAACAGTGGACAATCGAAAATACTTCAGGAAACACAGAATCTCAAACACAGGATATACAAGACACATCACAAGTATCTACTGTCAGATGTTTATGCAGACATGTTCGATTTGCAAAGCGCAATAATCATATTTACTATAATTAAAGGAGGCTATAACAAAAATTCACCTTTCTGCAAATATTTCCTCATGGTAAGAAACCTAAACACACTCCACCAGTTACTCTCACCGGAGGTTCTCGTTAACGACTGAGAGTGGAAAACTTGAAAAAAAATAAAGAAAATGATATTACACTAGTCGGTGAGTAAAGAGAAATTTGAAATAAACAATTTTGACTTGAACATATATATATATATATATGTGTGTGTGTGTGTGTGTGTGTGTGTGTGTGTGTGTGTGTGTGTGTGTGTGTGTGTGTGTTTATATACATATTTTTTATAAGTTTCAGGTTTTATTTTTAAGTAGTATCTGTAGTTTTATTGTTATGAATTACTAAAGTTTTAAAATTTGTAAAAACTTGGCTGGAGCATAAATGTTTAAACAATTATACTTCGTGTAAAAGTAAAAATAAATATTAAAGTAAGTACTAAAAGAGAACTAAATAAAGGTCGTTTATAATTGACTATTAATACTGCCATTGTAAGAAACGATTATTAAATATGAAGACATTGTATTTTTTTTTTTTTTTTTACTTTATTATCTTTTGTAAATAAGAAACTGAAAAAGTAAAGACACGCTAATCTTCACCATGGATTGTACTGATAAACTTATAAATAATTTTTGTTTTATTTGCGAAGTTTTTCACCGTGCCTGATGCTTTTGTATTATGTGGTGGGTGGTATTTTAAAGAGGTACCAAATATGAGCATATGTTTTTTAGCGTTCTTGTTTGTAAGACGACATATATTTGTTGTTGTTCATGTTTGTGAGATAGAGTCTTAAACATGTATATATAAAGAGAGCTGACAGTTCTGTATACATATAATAGCCAACGGCATGTAATGCACAATGAGGGGAGATTTGATGTATAGGAGAGTTTGAAGTTTATACTTTTGACAGTTCTGTGAACGGGAGTGTTTCTATAACGTTTATATTTTGACACATATACTTTCTAACACATATTTTGGCTTTTTTCTCTAACCTTCACTTCCAAGGTTTGGTGCCAGCAGCTGTTTCTGACCTCTCTCTCTCTCTCTCTCTCTCTCTCTCTCTCTCTCTCTCTCTCTCTCTCTCTCTCTCAACTCTTCTCCTCTCTTTCTCCAGACTGCATCTAAAACTCGACCTATATTGAGAACTCGTCACGTCATCTCATGATTAAACATGTGCTCATCGACCACGTTGCCTTGACATGCGTCACGTTGCAAAACATCCCATACTGACATGACCCCACGAGTTCAGTAACCTATTTTTCGAGTAAGCTCTTTACAAAATCTGTTTACAATTACAATTGACGATTAAATTCCTTATTTTAATTTTCACAGAAACAAATTTCATCATTACATTCCTTTTCCAATAAACAGATATCTAACTATTTTGTGTCAGCTAAACAATTGCGATTCCACATTTCTTATTTTCAATAACATTCTCTATTTATTTTAACTTATGATTGGAATTCTCAATTCCAAATCTAGCTTCGCAAGTTCGAATCCTTGACTATCCTATTTCATATTTACTCACTTACAAGAACATGCTTCTGTTATTGTGACATTTGTTTGTCAGTATTTTGCTACATGGATTCAGATAAGTACGGAACACTGAAACATTAAAATGTTGAGTACTTTTAATTTTGAAATAAAAGCAATATTGCATGACGGTCAGGTAGAACATTTGATAAAGAGGAAATTTTTCTTCAAAACTGAAACTCTTCATGACGATGTGGCGCAGCACCTTGCATTACCACTGTGATAGAAAGATAAACATTTGGAGTGCTCACAGTCCTCGGTTATATAGATGAAGGATGTAAATGGCGACAATTTTTTTCTGTACACAGTCCGAAAGTCGTCGACAGAATTCGGACAATACATCAAATTTCTAGGATATACAATCGTAACCTAGCCATTGGAAGTTAGTTACTTTGGTGGGTCGGTTTAGGAACAAAGAAGCTTCGAGGATAGCAGAAATTAGAGAGTAATGAGTGAATAAATAGTGCTGGCATTAGATAAATCTGCCGATGCTTAATGATAAGGTTAAACTGTATTGTGATATAAAAAGGGAAAAATGCGATAATTGTTGTATAATGTTGATACCCGATAAAGTCATACCTGTTTCAAATTATCTCATCAAACGTAACTGAGAATTTAAGAGTCAAAATAGGTCGAAATTGTCTTAATGATCTTGCCAAACAGGGGTCGAGCTGTTAAGAGACAAAAAGGAGCTGTTGACTAAACAAAGGATTAGATTAAATAGTGGTCTCTCAAATAACTTCGTTAAAAGTAACTGAGAAATAAAGAGATAAATTAGTCATAGGACTAGGAACAATGTTATAATTAGTTTTAATCAATGACTTATAGGATATTGAGAGAGAATCGAGGGTTGATATAAGAAGATAAGAAAAAAAGCTGTACAAAAAACTCACACAAAAAATATATGTATAAATATATCTTGAAACACAATTAACTTTATAACATATGTCTTATGAAGACTGCCAAGAAGCAAAAAGCTAAATTTATTGCTAAAATAAAAATATCCCGTTTCAGTTTGTGTAATTTACAGAACAAAAATCAAAAGACTATGCAAACTCTGATTTGATCTTGCAATGATTTGACTGGCTTTGTAAAATATTTTTAACATTTGAAAATGTATTCTTGCACAACCAAGCTGAAGCACTTCAACACTACTTCAGTGGAATTTCGTAAAATACAAAAAAAAAACATACATTCTTTCTATTATTCCTCTTTCGGCGTATTAAAACGATGTCTTTAAATATTTGGAAGAACACGTTGGAATTCCTTTATTTTTACAAATAAAAAAAAAGATAAATAAGGAAAGGAAATTCCGACGAAAAAAAGTATAAAATGGAAATATTGAACAAGCTTTATACTAAGACATTTTTTTAAATTTAATTATTCATGTTTTTAATTGTGTGACATTTTTAGTTTTCTTTTCTTGTTTTCTTTTATTGCCTCGGGCAGGTTTAATTAAATTCTTGCATAGAATATATTCTTTGGAAGAGAAGGTGTGTGAGCAAGGATAAACATGCGAAAAGATTAAGAGTAGCAGCAGTAGCAGAAAAACGCGCATATGCAAATTAGTAAGTGTGCGTGAGAAGAGGAAGGAAAAAAGGGAGGAAAAGTGCACCATGTGCTCGAAGAGAAATAAAGTAGACATCAAAGGATATGGACATGTAAAGCGAAGGCGAGAAATGGCTGGCTGTGTGGCCGGCATGTGTACACTGGACGAGATGGACGATGGCGAGAGACTTTTAAGTAGTGTCGAAACAATCATAACGGTAATAAAAAAAAACACGGATATTTTATTTATTCGTTTTATTTGCTTGTCCACTTGCGACGGTAACAACGTTACACAGACATCTATGCGTATCTATATGATGTATGAATAATCTGTTATCTTAACTATATATATAAGATACATACTTCTGTTCGTCTTCTGTGTGGGTGCGTGTGTGCATATGTTTATGTATATTTACACATATTTCCACAAAACGTGTCCTTTTTGTTACAATCAGTTTTGTTTATTCTAAATATTTTAACTGGCTTTAAAATTAACGATTAGCATTAAATTAAAATTAACAATTAACAATTAACATAAAATTAACAATTAACATTAAATTAAAATTAACAATCTGTTATTGTTTCAAATATTTATCCCCTAACATTCTTCTGCTTAAGAAATATTTTATATTTCAATAATATTGTACTTTAATTCGACTGTCCATTGATACCTCCCGTTTCATAAAACATTAGAAATCTAGCCTGTAGCACTAAAAGACTATCAAACATGGCAGCTCTCGTCTGCAGAACCCTAATATTTAAGAAGAAAACATAATAATATTGCGAAACTGTTCTGTTTGGGGAATTCATTTTACCCTTTCTGGAAATTCCTCATTCCTCAAAATTTCAGTTTCTTTGAGGTCTGTTTGTGAATTTTGTATTATTTAGACCATTGAAACTATTCTTCTCATCTTGGGTGTGCTTCTTCCGACGTTTCTGTCAATGTAACCTCCGAATTTTTTATAAGTATGTCAAAACTCGGGAATCTAAATATCGAATTTGTACAGAATTTCGGACAGAACCTTTTATCTAATCCTCAGTGGTAACTTGCTCTCATTCCATCAGTCATGGCTTGGCAGAAGTCTTAAATAATTTATAATTTTATTCTTAGTATCAGCCATAGTGAGGATTGAACCGTCGCCCTTCAGAAGACTGTTATCTAAATCTGATGATTTCGTCACACTTATGCACATTACACCATTGGTGTCAATTCTCATCTCAAAAACTTTGAAACGATTTCTTTTAGATTATACTTATAAACTTTAATCAGAAAAAATTTTTTCATTTGTCGTTTATAAGCAAAGTGATTTTTTTCCCTACTCTTTATCTGTGCCTAAATCAAAACGTAGATTCCATGAACAAAGCTTCTTTCTTAGAAGTGCACGCCTGTGGAACTCTCTTCCGTTTGCCTGTTTCCCACCGGACTACAACTTGGATGTCTTCAACTCCAACATAAACAAGTTCCTATTGAACCACCTCCTTAAGTGATCCACTTTATCAGATCTCCATTACTAGCGATTACTACGATATTATCCCATTGATTACTGTACACGTAATAGCCCTTATCCCCGAGTGGTCTCCAGGCCTTGATAAGTGGTGACTTCCTGGTAAAAAAAAATTAGACCTCACCACTTATCAAGACCCAAGAGCTACTCGAGTATAATGATTAATGAGTGTCAGGTAGACAACATCTTGATGATCGGTACTGCCAGAACTTGGGTATGGTTGAATTATTTATGAGGACGACTCATTTAAAAACAACCACGTTATAGTCTGCTGGGAAGCAGCCTGCGGTATTGTGTTCCACAATTCCAGGAAAGAAATTTTGTTCATGGAATTTTCGTTTAATTTTCAGGCACTGATAGATAATAAGAGAAATTATTGACAGTATTTGTTGCAAATGTTTTGCAGAGTGGGAACCATAGATTGAAACTCGGCCGAGCACCTGTCATAAAATAACGATAGAGTAGAGATAGACTCAAAATGTCTCTTCTGTGAGAAATAGAAATTAGAAAGGTGAAAAGGCCCTCCCTCACTAGATTTTGAAGTCGGTTTTATACTCTGTTAAAGCAAGAAAAGGTGCTCTGAGCAACTCCTTCTCGGATGCAGCAACGGTACTCTATCTTAGGGTATGTTTGGGTCTTATACAGATAGCTGGTGGCATCGGGAGTGAAATAATTTCTGGAGCAGTAGGATAATCCAACCATTTTTCCAGTGGCTTTGGCAACGGATCTAAGGCAAGTCTTCCATTTCAGGTCAGGAGTGAAGATTAATCCGAGAAGTTTGTCAAAGTAGGTTGCTTCCTCAAGAAGTTTATTTTCAGAAGCATTAAAGATAGACATTTTTACCCCATTGTACTACATGCCCAAGGTCGGAAGAGAAAGAATCAAAAAGATCTTGGTATTTGACGGCCATCTACAATACAAATCATACCTGTCGGTTTAAATTAATGTATGTATGTATGTATGTATGTATGTATGCCTAAAACTTTCGACAGAGGTAACATATTTTCACGAGGTTTATATCGTTTTGAAGCGCGACCCTTCGGACGACAAATATCGAAAGATTGGCTAAAAACATTAATTCCTTCATCCTCAACTGAGCACTTTTCTACAGGGAGGGGTCGCTTTTTTGCCGATATTTTCGAAAGTCATGCCCTCTTTTCGATAGACTAGCCTTAATTTAAACCTTAGTCACTTCCAGTTTGGCGATGGACGCAACAGCAAAGATGTCCCGTTTTTTCTCTATGATTTTCCTCCTTCGCAGTACGGTTTCGAGCCTGCCTTCCTTCTACCACTTTTTGTGTGTGTGTGTGTGTGTTTTTTTTTCTCAACACACACCACAAACATCCGGGAAACCCCGGGCACACCCAGGCTAGTTTGTGTCACCTGCATAAATGTCAGCAAATGGTCACAGAATATGATTTAATGAAGGCCTAAAGTTTTAAAGCTTACAAGCAGCTAGTATATATTAAGTATAGAAACAAGAGCTTGCTTTTATTTGAATCAAAACAACGTTTCATCTTCAAGTAATTTTCAACTTTACAAAATCGATAATAACTTTCTTATTTTCTTTCTCTTTAAAAAAATCAATCAATATTTATAATTCAGACGAGTGCTTCCTTTTATTTCTTTATTATATTGATTTGAAAACAGGAAACTAACTATTTACTTACAGTTCATTTCTTCCGTAAGTACCTGACAGACCTTTCTAATCTTTTTCAGTTTCCTTCCTTTCAAATAAATACGTCGGTAATTTTTTTAAACAATTTTTTTCTGTGTGAGAGAGAAAAAAAAAAGCAATTCTAAACGTTTTTTTAAGCAACTTTCTTACAAATAAAACTGTCGCCTTATTTGCAAACTTTTTCTTTCCAAAAATTCACATCTCCTAACGATCAAATCTTTCTTTGTAAAATAAAAATCTGCCTAGTACTCTTGCACTATTACAATATTTTCACGCTTAAAAAAATTTTACTATGTTAGCAAATATTCTGCTCCAATGGAAGCTACCTTCCTTTAAAAATGTAAACTCTCACATTCTTGGTCTTTATAAGCATACTTTTTCTTGCCTTATTTTCCCAATAAAACATAACAGAACATGATATCAGAATAAGGGGTTTACAAACGCACTGTGACATTTTCTCTCACAAGGTTTTTGCCCCTGGCAGAATGGAAGAAAACCAAACAGAAATTACAACAAGCTCACCTTAAAACTTCAACATAAATTTTATTAAAGTAAAAAAGGTCCATGTTGTGTCATCTTCAGCTATCTGCCACTATGGGTTGGTAACATTCCCGAAGGGGATAATAGTTCATCCTCAATAAAGGCTGGGTAGAATTCATGCTGACGAAGTAGTGCGCAGGTTGGAGATGTTGAGGTGACTTCCAAGATGGATACTGCTAGCTGGGCATCCACGAGGGGTCCTGTAGTCAGTCCAATGGTGGACAAGGCAGGTCAAACCGTAGACCTTAATTTCGTCTTGACAGACATTAAATTGTAGCATAAGCGTGCAGATATAAATTCGCCCTACTTGAGGGCACTGGTAATTGCAATGATAATGTTTCGCTCCATGTTTGGGCATTTAAAACGTCTCAAAGCAGCAAAGTATTTTCACTGCCTCGATTTGAGTGAGAAATCCGTGTGTTTCCAATGCTGCGTCGTTTTGGATTCTGATCTGAAAAGGGAATTTGGCGCCAAGAACATTCTCGGCAGTTAGTTACAACATGCAATTTGATTGGTTAAAATAAATCTGTGGACGGAGAAACCGTCCAATAAAAAGCTTGCTTATTTTTGCAGAATTTCTTACAACATGTGAGCAATACATAGGGAAAGAGTTAAACAAAGTATCGAGCCAAAAAACAAAAATATTGCACAAATAAACCCCAGAATGACCAGCCATGTGAGCCTATCAAAACCCTTTATGACCAGCCCAAATTATGGGGGAAATGGGTTTGACGGTTTAACCGTTACAAGACTGTTCAGACTAGATGAAAAACAAATCCCTTGTCAGGTAGACACTGATATACTTCATGGGTGATAGAGCAAAAAATATTATGCCCACATTTAAGCTCTCATCCTAGGAAGCTCCAAACTTTGACATAGTAATGTCAATGTTAAGCGATCACTTCAAATGTAATACAAATATATGAATGGGTCAAGTTCAACCAGAGATATCAAAAAGAAGCTGAGTATGTTGATTCTTTTATTACAGATCTCCATGTCCTTGCTAAAAACTGCAAGTTTAGGAACCTACTTGAAGAACTAATTCATGAGAGAACTAGTGCACAGATCAGCATATACAGAGCCATCAGATGTGCACTGTAATGTGAAAACAATCAAATCACATATCAACAGTGAACGATTAGCTGATAGAAATGTTATTGCCCATTCTGTCAATCACAAGAGAACTCGCAAAGGCAGAGCAAATACAAGACTAAACTCAGACGAGAATCTGTCTATGAGGACCAACAGAAGAAAGAGCATACATAGTAGCACAAACTGGAAACTGAATGTTGCAGTAAAAAGATCTATCATCAGAGACGTGCATGCGCTGCTATTTCATCCATCTGCCACAGTTATAGCATGATTTGCCCAGTGCTGAAGCTAAACATGACTTGGATCACAGTAAAAGCGATATCAAAAATCAGCCTGAGCAAACTAACATCACCTCGAGCACATGTACAAACTAAAGAAGGACCTACTGATCCTCTCAGATACCAACAAAACCCTGCATCATCTGCGACGCATTCCACTCAACACGATTAGAATGATCACTGAAACTGTTTCATATAAAGAACTTGCAACAGAACAGTGGATGCTCATTATCCCCAATCTTGAGGAGCCGCTATTAGATAGACCAGCCATCAAAGCACTTAAGTTTGTAACTGTCCACCCAAATTTACCAACTATCAGGAGAAAAACACAACAATATGATCCGAAAAAAGAAATGTCAGACCTATTCACAGGCTTAAGCACATTTGGGAAAGAATACAGCACACTGTTACATGCAGATGTGAGTCCATACTCAGTACCTACACCATAATGCATATTGATACCCTTGATGAAGAACACACAGGCAGATTTTCAGATAATGGGGCTTATAAGCAAGATTGACAAACCCATTGAATATGTGTAGATTTTACAAAGTTCAACAAGTGCATAAAACGTGAACTCTATATGCTATTCACGGTTGACAAAATTTTAGCTCAGTTAGAGAAGTGAGAATTATAAGCAAATTGGATGTCAACAGCAATTATTAGCAGATTCCACTTACATCAGAATCCCAGCCACTGACGACCTTCACCAGTTCCGATACCAATTCAACCACCTCTCCTTTAGTATTTCACCAACCAGTGAGATCTACTAGAGACGTATGCCACAGGCACTAGAGAATGAAATCGGAGTGATATGCATGCAAGGTGATCCATGCTAATCCATGACAAAAATCAATAAGAACATGACGTCTGACTAAAAAGTGAACAAAAATAAAATCTAGGCTTATGGCATTATACTCAGAAAAATGTGAAATATTCAAATAATCGCTAAAATTATAGGGTATATACTCAATGTATATACTCAATGCTGACGTATGCATATACTCAATGCTGACGGATTGTAATCAGATCCAAAAAGGCTCACTGATATCTTCAACTTCCCAACACCAACAAGCACGATAGAAACCTATTGGTTCCTAGAGATAGTAAACCAATTGGGAAAATTCATTCCAAACCTAGCAGACATGACTAAGCCACTTATTAAGCCAGAAATATGCATTCGTTTGGGACAATGTACAATAGGAAGCATTCAGTTCCACCAAGAATTAATTTGTGTTCAGCACCTGTGCTATGCTTGTATAACTCATCAAATTAAATTGTGCTTTTTGTCAAACGTTACCTAACAGGTTATTACAATGGCAGGATGACACAAAAGTGCACCCCATCACCTACACTTCATCAGCTCGTATGTCAGAGACTGAAACTAATTATGCCCAAATAAAAATGGGGGCCCTGACGATAACACAGGCTTTTGAACGCTCCTCTGACTATGTTTGTGGACTACACTTCACGATGGAGATCAAAAACCGCTAGTACCACTTCTAGGCAACAGGGAATTCGGTGAACTACTAGCAAGGATACAAAGATTTTGAATGCGTTTAATGATGTATGGCTACAAAATTCTCTATGCCCCTGGTAAGAAACTATATACAGTTGATGCTCTATCAAGAATAGTACTCAGCAATGGCACCATTAAACAAGACATGGACTCATTTGAATTGAAGGCCCACAGGTATGTCATAATTGTTGACTACTTCTCTCAATATGCAGAGATTTCCATGCTAACATCAATGACCCCCCCCTCCCTGAATTATAATAAGGAGTCTGCATGCTGTTTTTGCCAGACACGGAATACCTGTCATCATAAGAACGGATCCAGAAAGCCAATACACCTAAAAGGACTTTGCCAAATTTGCAGACGACTGGGGATTTCAGCACATCACAAATAACCCTCGCTAATCTCAAAGCAATGAAGTAGCAGAGATCTGTGTAAAACTAATAAAAGCCTTTGTAAAAAAGGCAAAGGACAAATATATTTCATTTTTTTTTTTTTTGCATACAGAGCAATACCAATGGACTATGGATCCATTCTCAACAAACTGTTAATGGGCCAACACTTGAGAACAAACGTCCCGATTCACCCGAGCTTACTAAACTCCAAATAGCCTGATATTGAAGGTTTCAGACAGAGAGAAAAGAACCAAAAGGCCTAATAATGACTCGCGCACTGCCTATCATATAGAGGTAAAATGTTACCACCAATCAAAAATGGTACACCAGTATAGGTCAGGAGCCCCAACTTTTCAAAGCAAAAAAGCATTGTTGTCGGAACAGCATCTACACTGTGCTCCTATGTTAAAGAATAAATAAAGAGAAGAGATAGCATAGCATGGACACTGAAAAAAACAAAGACTGTTAAATAAAAAGGGGAGATGTTATGTTATCAGGCATTCTGTACCAATAACTCTCACAAAACATGAATAAAACGAGACTGGTAGTCAGCTATCTTGGTCTGAATTAGTATACTTTGTCTTGCCTCATATTCCCGATAAAAATATAATGAAACAAATTCTAGTACACTGGCTATCTTCCTTCACTCTACAACATCCACAAGACAAAAAATATATATAGTGCTATATATGTTCCTTAATAAAATCATTAGATCCACCACTATTCAAATTAGTCATTACGATATAATTACTTTCCTTCAAGGGTATTCCCTTTTTAATATTAAAAGATGCGCCCCCTTGAGAAAAGAGGGTTAAGTCTCAAGATCTCGGTTAACATTTCACCATGTCCTAGTTATTGTGACTCAGTGACTTTCTTTCTCTATCTGCTGACCCTTCTCAGAACGAAGTCGTCCCTTTTGAGGTCTCAGACCTGGTCCTAGCCG
>NC_136484.1:50603901-50608901 GCF_053919585.1 Euprymna scolopes
ATTTTTACCATTCGTACTACAACTTATAAGGTCAAAGTGTTGGTTTGAATGCTCTGTGAGAACTATCAGTAACAGACTTAATTTGAACGGTGTCTTCAAACGAAATATGAATAGTGTTTCTTCAGTTGAAAGTGTCACGAATTTTGGCAGAGATTTTGTTCAGCTCTTGCTATTGCCTGCTTAAGAACATTGAAGCATAATTTGAATAAGTATGTCAGACATAATGTTTAGTAGAATTATATCTTGATTTCTTACTTCGTGAGAAAACATACAAGTTATCCTAGCTGGAGAATGAATTTTACCTTTCTTGGGACAAGTCTCTTTCTAGTTAAATATATTCGTAGCTATTAATATTTTAGTAGTTATTATTTAAATGTATTTCTTATTGTTGTTCTCTGGGGAGGTGGGGGTAAACTGGAACAGAATTGCTCAGGGGAGTCAACATTTACAGCAATATTTTAATGTTATTATGTAGTATTTTGGATAGAAATTGCTAAGTCTTGGGATATGGTAATTCCTCATTCTTTTCAAGGTTTATTTTGGCGTTTCTGAAGTTCCTCTAATCTATTATAATAAATATGTATTTCTGACTGTTTGCTTGTTTGTACACAATGACATCATAGCATATATAATATATATGCTATGACGTTATGAATAAAGTCAGTGTCAGAATTTAATTCTTCCATCTACCCCTCTTTCTTTTCTTCTTTCTTTAACCCATCCCTCTATGCAAGCATGTGACTGTTTCTTTGTTGACGATTGGTCGAGTGACTTTTTTCTCGCCGATTTAAGCGAAAATGAAAGTGAAAAAAGGAGTTACTGCCTTGGCCTTTGGGAGTGAAAGGTCGTTGTTTGAAAATGTCGGACCTCGGTGTAGTAACCCATCATGGCGAAGACATCGGGAGGCTCTAGATGAAGATCCTATTTCGTCGGTTAAATTTTCGTCTCTGTGACAAAAATGAAGAGAAAAATGCCGGTGGAGTTCAGAAACAGACAGAAAAGTCTTTAAAAATCAAGTCAAAAGTCTTGTCTAGAGGAAAAGAAATAAGTGCGAATGTTAAACCTCAGACGAGTGAAAAAGTGACGTTGCAAACAACAATACTTTGCTTGTTCCTCAGGAAATATTCGAAGTGAAAAGGGAAATGTATAATTTTCAATGGTGAATCAAGAAAAAAGAGCCTTCTCTAATAAGAAAAAAGTTTTCGTTCAACTAAGCTGTCGAAGCTACATCAGGTCAAGTAATGTTTTATTCCCCAAGTAAAAGCCAATAAATATGAGTAAAAGAAAGTTGAAGAAGATACAGGTACATTTGATACAAAAAAAGAAAATCCAACGAGACATTTTTTATTTTTATGCTATCTTAAGCAGGAATGACAATCCTTCTCTCTAAAAAAAAAAATTCCGTATAAATTATCCTTGCTTCTAAAAAAAACTATTCTTACCTCAAAGTACGTTTTGCCTCTTTCTAAATCTTTTCTTGTCTTTGAATTCTATTCTTTCTCTTTCCTGAACTGTTACTAGAACCTTTAAGGTTCGCAAAATGGGGGACATTTTTTGGCAGTCAAAATACAGTCTTTTATACGATTAAAAGGTGAACTTTAAACTTTATTATTTTTTTCTCCCTCCCCTTTCAATTTATTGTTGCCTCTTTAAATAAAAGTTTATAATTATTTCAAGTGGTTTTTACTTTTTTCTCCTTGTCTTATTTGTAAATGGTTATATGGAATTGGTTTTTACAGGTTCTAGTCTTTAAATACGTCTAATGTGGCTGTTACTAAGTTAAATTAGAACATCATAGCAGATGACGCCATAAATGACGTCATCTATGGAGGGGGAGTGAAAATAGATTCCCCAGGCAACGCCGAGCAGTCTGCTAGTTACTACATAAGACTATTGTAAGAAAAGGTGGAGTAAGACAAGAAAACCAACGACAACTTTAAAACTGAAAGCTGGAGTGATTTTCTTATATTTTATTATTACTTTTGGTAAATGGTATATGCTGACTATAGAAGCGCTCAACATCATATCACCAGGTGTGTGTATAATGATACATTATTACATTTGATAACTGATATATGTAGAATCCAACAGTAATCACTACTGTAGATACAGCATGTGTGTTTAATGATACAGTATTATATTTGGTAAGTGGTTTAGAATCAATTGAAGAGGAGAGAGGGGATAAGAGAGGAGGGGAGGAGAAGAAATATATAAAAATACTAAAGGTGTTATATAAATAAAAAGGTGACCATTTGATCACTCATGTTGCTCAAGTTAGATTCTTTGATTCCAGAAAAAAAGTCAATTAAATATAAAAAAGACAAAATCCAAAATTAGGTCACTATGTACATCTTTCTCCTTCTTTCTCTTGTTGAATAACGGGGTGTGTATATCTCGGGGACATGCAGATAACGGGAACACAGAACAGGGCGGAAAACGATATCTATGATATAAATCTCACCTGTCTATTTAAATGTATGTATGTATGTATGTATGTTTGTATGTCTGCCTAAAACTTTGGATGAGACGGATTTTCACGCGATCAGTATTGTTTTGAAGCTCAACCCTTCGGACGACAAATACTGAAGAAAATGACCGAAAACATTAATTTCTTCACCCTCACTTTTCTACAGGGAAGGGTCGTTTTTTTATTTCGCCGATATTTTCGAAAGTCATCTTCTCTTTTCGATTGACTAGCCTTAATTTAAATCTACGTCACTTCCGGTTTAGCGATGGGCACAATAGCAAACATGTCACGTTTTCCCCTCCGTTCTTTCTTCCTTCACGGTACAGATTCGAGCCTGCCTGCCTCCTGCCACTTTTTTTTTTGCTTAAAACACACTTTCAAACACTCGGGCAACGCCGGGCACCCAGGCTAGTCTATATTATAAATCTCACCTGTCTGTTTAAATGTATGTATGCATGTATGTATGTATGTTTGTATGTCTGCCTAAAAATTTCGACAGAAGCGACGGATTTTCACGAGATTGCTATTGTTTTGAAGCTCAACCCTTCGGACGACGAATATCGAAAAATTGGTTAAAAACATTAACTCCTTCACTCTCATCTGGGCACTTTTCTACAGGGAGAGGTCACTTTTTTCGCCGATATTTTCGAAAGTCATTCCCTCTTTCTGATTGTCTAGCCTTAATTTAAACCTACGTTACTTCCGGTTTGGCGATAGACGCAACAGCAAAGACGTTACGTTTTTCCCTCCTTCGTGGTACAGGCTCGAACTTGCCTTCCCACTACCACTTTTTTTTTGCTCGACACACACAACGCCGGGCACTCATTCTAGTTTATAATAAATTACACAGAGTTTTATTATATGAGCTTGATATAAAGAGAGACGTAGACAGTTCTTTTAACATGGGAAAGATTTATTATTTATGAAGGGAGATTCAGTTACACTTTGGAGGGGTGTTTCATACGATGTTTATTTACAAATACGATAGACAAAACCACATTACCTTTCAGGTTGAAAGATGACAACGAAGACTTAAAATTACATGATGACATTTATTCTTCCAATTGGATAAGGTGATCAGGAATTCAATTGCCTTTCAGAGTTAAATTTTCTTGTTTCCCTTTCTGGTCGCTCCCAAAAGGGTTTCAGCTAACTCAACTCTCCTCTCTCCCGAGTTTCCTAGTTGTGAATCCTAGCTTTGTCTCTCAACTCTCTGACTGAACTGACTCCCGGACTATAGTGTAAATTTTCTTTCTTTGTGAGTTCAAAACGTACTTCAGCCACGTAAATGTTCCTCACGTAGATTTTACAAATTACATATGTCTCCAACACGCCTTTTTGGCAACACAAAGAAAATTCCTAAATTGAATTCCATTGTTCTAACTCTGACCTCTAGTTGTATCATTATTTAGTTATTTCTAAACAATTCACTAAATTCCTGAGATTGAAATATGCATTCACTTTTAACTTTTGAATATTGGGTTCGATTCTAGCCTTTTCCTTTAATAAATATTATTTTCAAACTTATTTACGCCGTTCCTCTAATTACTGGGATCTGTCCCCATTCATATATAACACTGCCTGTTTCTTCCACTCTTTTACTCTCCCATATTGAATATTATTTCTGTTTGTGATTATATTCCCTTTTTGTTCTTTTGTTTATAGTAACCTATTTAAATCCTTTAATTTTGTCTTTATTAACTGTTAATAAGCGGAGAAAGAGGGGAAGTGAGAGAGAGAAAGAGAGAGAGAAAGAGAGAGAGAGAGGGGGGAGGGAGAGAGAGGAAGCAAGAGTGTTAGATACAGTGTGAAATGAGAGCGGGAAATTGAGGGAAGGAAGACAGAACCAATTCAATATATGTATATATATATATATATATATATATATATATATATATATATATATATATATATATATACAAGAAAAAAAGTGAATAAAAATGATTTTATCATTATATCCGACACTTCAAAGTTTTCAAATTGCTCCTATATATATATATATATATATATATATATATATATATATATATATATATATAGGAGCAATTTGAAAACTTTGAAGTTTATCATTATATCCGACACTTCAAAGTTTTCAAATTGCTCATATATATATATATATATATATATATATATATATATATATATATATATATATATATATATATATAGGAGCAATTTGAAAACTTTGAAGTGTGAAAACTTGAAGTATATATATATATATATATATATATATATATATATATATATATATATATATATATATATAGGAGCAATTTGAAAACTTTGAAGTGTCGGATATAATGATAAAATCATTTTTATTCACTTTTTTTCTTGTAAGTCCAATATTTCACCAATAAATAGCCTCATCAGGGTAGAGTCCGGTCCATGAGTATTTTTTTTTTCTTTTTCTTCTTCTTCACTCTGGTGCTATGTTCCGGTGAGTCCGCATGCATTATGCTCCAGTTTAGGGCGGGATTTAAAGTAAAAGATGGTCACACACTAAACTGGAGCATAACGCATGCGGACTCACCGG
>NC_136484.1:50613901-50643901 GCF_053919585.1 Euprymna scolopes
TGGAGGGTCAAGTAGGACGGAAAGACCGAGGAGATAAAGCATGCCAAACCTCCGCTAGATGAGTGCAAAGAGGACTGAAACTTTGGGGAAGCTTTTTGCCACCCAGATTCCAGTGAAAACCAATGGTCCCTGCCAACGAGAAATTAATGGTAAGCGGCTGTTGCGATAACGCAAATTCTTTTGCAAAGGTTATCAAAAAGAGGTGGAGATTACTGAAAATCTACGGAGACTTATTGTCACTCAAACTCCAGAGAACACCACAAGTTGTTATCAAAAGAGAAATCTTCCATAATGGCCTTTGTGACTACTCCTGGTGAGTAAATAATAAAAATAAACAATTATGGGCTTAAAATTATTGTCCGTGACATAAAATTTTATACAAATTGATGTAAGAATAATGCAGGCCTGCAAAATGAGAATTCTTAAAAAATGTTTGCATAACAATAAAATGTCTGATTTAGTCACGTGGCCAGTCATATAAAAGTCATGAATCAGAAATCTACTTTCTCTTTACCTCTTTTCAGCTTAATTCCCAAAATGACAACATCATTGTCTATTGTTCTTATTTTGTGCAGACCAATTCTGTGACATGTATTTAGTCTCCACACTAAACAAACCAGTTCTGTCAACGTACTTTTACACATCTATGTAAGTCTCTCATTTCATATATCCATGTGTTCAGAAGATTGGCATGTGTGTATTTTCTTGTGTATTATTTGTCAGCATGGATGAATCCTGTTACATTTTCCTAAGTACGAGGTGCCGTAAATAAGTTTCCAGACTTTTTCATATGGACACTTTTATTGATAGTACAGACATGAAACTCTAGTCCTCATCGAAGTAATCTCCTCCGGCTGCAATGCACTTGTTATACCATTCCAACAACTCTGGAAGTTCTTTTCATCTTCTCAATTGTCTCATAACGACAGCCTCTAAGCCTCTACGGTTTTCCTTGAGCTTAGAGAATAATGAAAAGTCATCACGAGCAAGGTCTGGATTATAGGGAAGGTGAGGAACAGTCTCGATGCCCATCTTGACCAAATAGTCTGTGACAAGAATGGAGTTGTGGACTGGTACATTTTCTCAATGGAAATGCAACTGACCTGATTTGAAGAATGCTGGCCTGTTCCTGAACTCCCTTAAAACCTCAACATAGTATTCCTTGTTGACTGTCTGTCCAGTGGGAACCCAGTGCATGTAAATCATGCCTGTTCTGTCTAAAATGAGATCATCACAAAGTTTCTGGGTGGATTTGCTCTTTTGGATCTTCTTGGGTCTGGGAGAGCTAGCATGTTTCCACTGGGAACTCTTGGTTTATTGGTCATAGCAGTAGATCCAGTTTTCATTGCAGATGACCATAGCATCAAGAACTGAGGGATCTGAATTGATCAGCTCGACTATCTCTCTGCTATCATGAAAACGTCTTTCTTTTTGATCTTCTCTGAGCACTCTTGGGACAAACTTTTTACCAATCTTCCGCATCTTCAGATCCTTGTGAATAATTGTGCGTATAGTTCCCACACTGACATCAAACTGTACACTTATTGACTCTATAGACACACAACGGTCCTTCTCCATAAAATTCTTTATTTGGCCAATCGACTCTGGTGTTCTGATTTCGTTACTCCTCCCACACCTCTCATCGTCCTTCACAGACTTCCTGCTTGGCTTGAATGTTTTATGCCACTCAAAAACTGATGCTTGAGTCATGCAAGACGGTCCAAAATCAGTCTGAAGCATTTCATACGTTTCTATAGCATTTTTTTAAGTTTAAAACATAATTTTATTACATATTGTTCTTTTAAAGTGTCCTCACGTCCAGATTACATTTTTGAAATTCACCAATTGTGACAATCAGGCTTTAGTAGTGTGTATTTCAATTCCTGCCATAAGTTCACTATTAGCATTTAAATTGTTTTGTTTTATTTTAATTTAGGATTTGAATTCTTTTTCTAGACGCAGATTACATTTCCTTCAGATTTCTACATAGTCTTTATTAGTTCAGAATGTACTGGATTGTTATGATTATGAGTGATTCAGGTCCCGGGTTCAAATCTTAGGTTGATATGCTCACTACAGCTAGCCACAACGATGAATCATGAAATAATGATGCACCTGTTTGGAATATATATATACATATATATATATATATATATATATATATATATAGTAAGTCATAAAATATGTATGGCGATTAAGCTACACAGAATATTCTGCGTCTCATTCACACTAAGATTCATCAGGCTTCTATGAGAATTTTGTGGTTGTCTCGCGTTTTTATATACACACTTTCTATTGAGTTTTTAGTTAGCCAATCAGCTTTCTAGTTTCCACTGCACCCTTCCTAATCAGCCAATGAGCAGGCACTTACAGGACAAAGGCCCAGTTGACCTCCGGTTGACCCGTTCCTTTGTGTGTGTGCTATTTTAGCAGGGAGCATAGATATCTACTGAGGGCAAAAAGCCTAAACAGAAGTGTTGCGAACCAGGATATAAATACCCTAACTCGCTGCAAAATAAAATAATTAAACGAATGGAATGAAGGAAACAAAACTCAATTGTTGAATAAAATAAACATGTCGTTTATTTTCTGTCAAAATAAAATGGTTTAGGTGTAACACGTGTTCATTCAGGCCTTGACGACTACATGCATGGAAAAGAAAGGAATGAAGTCGAGGACGAGAAATAACCGTCCGCATGTAGAAAGGGAAAATAGGAAGGGAGTGTTTGCCTCAGCAAAACCGTGCGTTCATGATAACAGTCGTCCACGTGGAAAAGTCTTCAAGCCAAGAGCTATAGATGCCGAACTTGCCTGGTTGATGAACCCAGGCAAAAAGGGAAGAAAAGAGGAAGTTGAATGGTGTTGTGGACTTTTATATTAGGGTGAGTGTTCTGACTGTGCATGTCTAGAATTTCTTTCAGGGGAAGTGACGTTTCCCATGTGTGCGTACATGTGTGTACGTTAGCGTGTGTGTGTGTGTATGCACGTGAATGTGAGTGTATGAGGATGTGTATATGCGTGTGTGTGTGTGCGTATGTGCGTGCATACATGTGGGTGTGTATATGTGAGGAAAACATGTTCAAACAGAAATCAGGTGCAACCTTAACCAAGGGATAAGGAGAATAATAATCAGGAATCTACAAGAAATGCTACATGCAAACAATTCATACATACAGAGTGTAAAAGCAAATAGACACGGACAACTGGAGTAAGGTCGAAGAGCATTTATTTAACACGTGCGTACCGCTCGCACTATATATTTCGAAAGTTCTTTTTACACCGTTTTCGGCAGGGAAGTTAACTCTCTGTTGTGGAGAGTGTTCAAGGGACGCAACTGAGCAAAGTTAACACAGAGTTTTAAAACAGCCACCGAGAAAAGTTCATCAACAGAATTTCAAGTAGTTATGAACGCACATACAAGCATCCAATGCACGTGTAAGGCGATTCAATTCACCAAAATGTAATGAAGTGGTACATATATGGCTGATGAAAGTTTTGGTATTAAAAATATAATTATTTATTCAAGAGATAAAATGCTGAAACGTGTATGTGAAACGCACAGATCTTATGACAGCCTTCAATATTCCATACTATTTGTATATGGAGAAGATGGATACCATTTCGAAATTCCACAGTTTTGAAATACCACAAAACATGTTTCATGTATAGATTTTTATACGTACCTGTTTATGAGCAGAGAACCGACATAAGTTCAGTACAAACAGACAGAAGTTTATAGAAACTAGAAGTAATTACAAGAGAAAGGGAGCGACGGCAGGGGAATATACCTATATATTTTGAAACTCTTGTTAATTCCTGCTTTATTGAGGACAATTTAAAAGCTGTTCAAAGATTGTTGTTGAATAATCAATTTCTAATAAGTTTTCATCATTAAAGTAGATTGCCCTAAAGCGTAAACCTTCTTAAGAGGTTGGGCCTAAAGTTGGCTGGTCTCAGACTAATTCGATAGCCAAAACAATTGTATTGATATTTCTGAGGGCGATCTCTCCACCCTGTCCCTTCATCAAGCTAATTAGTCAGCAAGATTCTGCTGATTATTTAAATGATACAAAACTTAATTCTACAAACTTGATGCTTTAGGTAAAATAAACATAATTCATTCTTATGATGTCACTAGCAGGACCTGTTTCCTAGCGTTGTCTGGGAAAATTGAAGACACTAAAAATTGCAACACCCAAAATAAAATTTACTGAAAAGTGACCAGAAACATTCTTTTATCCTTTCAGTGAAGAAGGAATCCTTCTAGACTAAAGCAATTTTTATTTTTTAATTTTCTTCATATTAAAAACTGACTTTGTGCCTAACTCAGCCCTTTTTGGGAGGCAAGTAAATATGGATTCTTTTCACCCCAAATTCTAAGCCTTTATTCAAGATATGTAAAATATTTGTAAAACATTAGTGGGGGAGGTTTTTATTTTGTAATTTACAATTTAACGAAAAAATATGGCTGACTTATATACGAATCAAATGAAATTAGGAGCCAGTTTTAGGGGTATTCTAAGTGGGGAGTTATGCAGCAAGTTGATACAGTCAGCGAAACAGAGAGCATCGAAGGAATTCCAAGGGCAAGCAGTTCGATGAAAGAAGCTGTTTGACTAGAAAACCTTCCGGTATTTAGGGGATCTATACAGTCAAGGAGCAATTTTCTTGTCTGCTGGGTTGGTCAGGGGTATATACATTGAAGGAGAATAAGGGCAGCAAGTTTATCAAACAAGTACACAGATTCAATATTGCGGTGATATGACGGAGGCTAGAGCTTGGTAGACAGTGTGGAACCTAATAGGTTAGAGACTCTGTTTTGAACCCTATCTAAGAGGGAGAGACTAGTGGTTGGTGTCTTCATTACTGAGAAACGTCACTATACATTGAGCAACTTATTTACAATGAGTCAATGAAGGAGCAGCTATTTCTATCAACGGGAAGATTACAAGTCAAAAATAAATGTTATTCTTGATTATCAACAGCAGAAAAGAAAAAACAAAAATAATTTCTTTAAATCAGCATATTTTCACCAGAGAATAATACAATTCTTATCATGGTTGTAAAATATTCAATGACCATGTGCCATACTAGCCTAGTCAGAATGTCAAGTATTTTGGAAGAATTGATAATGTGTATTATTTGAACTACTATTTTCATTTTGGTTATTATTTGTCACGCTTCCAACCTTCTTCATGTGCATCTTTTGAATTTATGATTCTTAGTCTCTTTATACTGATCAAATAAAGGGTTCAGTCCGAAATTCTGTATATGTTTCTAGGTTTGCCATGAAGGTTCTCAAGTTCAGAAAGGTACGAGGTGGCTTCAATAAGTTTTCAGGCTTTGTTTTTTGTACAGGCATTTAAAATTGTTGTAGACTCTTGAAAATTCAGTATGTTATTGTTATACATCTTATGAGATGACTGACAAATTTTTATGATTTAAGCTTCAAATGAACAGCTACTGCAGGAATTGAAATACACCCTACTAAAGCCTGATTGTCACAATTGGTGAATTTCAAAAATGCAATCTGGACATGAGGACACTTTAAAAGAACAATATGTAATAGAATTCTGTTTTAAACTTAGAAAAATGCTATAGAAACGTATGAAATGCTTCAGACTGATTTTGGACCGTCTTGCATGAAGCAAGCATCAGTTTTTGAGTGGCATAAGAGATTCAAGCAAGGCACGAAGTCTGTGAGGGATGATGAGAGGTGTGGGAGGAGTAACGAAATCAGAACACCAGTTGATTGGCCAGATAAAGAATTTCATGGAGAAGGACCGTTGTGTGTCTATAGAGTCAATAAGTGTACAGTTTGATGTCAGTGTGGGAACTGTACACACAATTAATCGCAAGGAATTGAAGATGCGGAAGATTTGTGTAGATGCACCAGTTCACAACTTCATCCTTGTCACAGACTATTTGACCAAGATGGGCATGAAGACAATTCCTCACCCTCTATATAGTCCAGACTTTGCTACATGTGTCGTTTGTTTATTTCCTAAGCTCAAGGAAAATCTTAGAGGCTGTTGTTATGATACAATTAAGGAGATGAAAGGGACTGTGACGAAGGTCATTAATACGTTCATGCAAGAGGACTCAGAATTTGTTGGGACTGTACAACAAGGGTATTGCAGCTGGAGAAGATGTGTGTACTATCAATAAAAATACCCATACGAAAGATGTCTGGCAATTTATTGCAGGCACCCCGTACACCTAAATGAAGATTGGAGGTTTCATCAGGCAAAACGTTGTGAAAATAACAATCGAGATAAGAATTGTTATCTGAATCATCGAAATAATATAATTTTAAGAAGAAATTTTTTAAATTATGTTGCAGAATACACAACTGATCTCTGGATGAGCAACAAAGCAGGAGAAACTATTATAGACAATCACAGATATGGAAACACACTGTCCATAAAAACAGGAACAAACGCAAGCAAAAGAAAATGCATGATGATGTGAAAGCATGTGTCATGACCTTGAAAAACAGATAATAAATAAGACAACACGATGGTATATTTACAAAAGTGTATTTAAAGAAATAGGTAGTATGTTACAGAAAATCTACGTCCGATACTGTGGATATGACTGCCACCAATAACTGTCACAATAACAAGTCATAACTTTATTCACAATGTTTGGAAGTGTCCATCTATTTCTAAAATAGGGCATATAAACATTATACCATAGCTGTATGAAATATGGTTGGATGGTATGGATATCATTTTTGGAGTCACCATCGTCAGAAGAGTGGTAACGTTGTTTTTCAATAAAATAATTAAGAAATTTTATTCAATTTAACCCAGAATTATTTATTATTGTTATGAAAGGATGTTGAGCACTTTCTGTTACGGTCCACTGTCTTGATGCGGCTCTGCTTCGATTTTGACTAGTTGATTTTCATGTATAAAAACGACCTCTATTCAGTTTCAAGAGACAATTGATGTTCTCCATAAGGATGCCTGTGCCAGGAGCCTATAATTAAAATGTATTTAAAAAAGTACAAAGATAGTATGTTACAGAAAGTCTACGTCCGATACTGTGGATATGATTAACGCCAGTGGCTTCCACAACACTTTGTTGGAACTCTATATATAGTGTCTGGAAAAGTCCATCTATTTCTGAAATAGGCTAGATCACCATCACACTATAACAGCATTATTTAAGAAGATTCACAAACTGGTTGTTACCAAACGGTAACTCTATCTTCGCCCCCTTTATTATTTATTTCTGTATTAGTAAAAAAATATAGCAAATAAAGAAATACTGGCAAAACGGTAACCATGTTTGATTGAATGTACTTTAAAAATGTAATAAAAATTATAATAAAAATATTTATCATGTAAATATCAAATATAAAATGAATACCGATATTATAAAGTAAAAATAAATCAAAATAAATTAAAATAAATTTGAAAATATTTTATAGTTATAAACAAAATGATGTAATAAAAATGAAATACAAACACAATTAAATTAAACTTCTTTATAATAAAAAAAAAACTCTCCAATTAATCATTAGTTTTAATAAAAGTTCTTTCGAATAAAGATTTGAATAATTAAAATCATTAAATAATAAATAAATAATATTTATATTTTAATAATGATTATATTTTAATGCAAATTATTCTTACAAATAAAAAAAAAACGAGATTCTACTGTTTTTAAGCGATTATATGTAAATAGTCTGAAAAAGTTGGCGCTAAAAGGAACTAAAAGAACACAATATTTCAGACTTTAGAGTAGGGGATTGAACATTGAACATAAAATAATTGCACTTTTCCAGCCCAGATAGTATTTTGAAGGACTGTCCTTACAAACTTGATTTGGTCTGGAAGTGGATGATCATTACCATCTAGTGTCTTAGTAGTGGGTAATCATTATATGTTATAAATAAAAGTGATCTTCCACTATGTTTTTTTTTCTTTTTTATTACTTACTTTTGCAGGCTGTTTACATATAATCGCCTAAAAGCAGTAGAATTTCATTTTTAACTGTAACCTAATTATCACAGGATGCATGGCTCCAATAATAATGAATTGTTTTTTTAGTTTCCTAAAGCTATGCTATGTTTGTGTAACAGAACGCTGATGCGCGTATATCATCATCAGCAGCAGCAGCGACAAGCCAATATATGCAAAAGACCAAGTCGTGTGCGAGGTGACGTCACAGCAAGGGAAAAGGAAAGAAAACGATTATAAAAAAGAAAAACGTGATCCCGAGAAAGACAGGGATAGACATGTTACACACGTGGCTCGACATTGACAGAGAAATATGTGTCCTAAACATGACCAGACAAAGACAGAGTATCATATATTCGACACGGTAGAGTCTTGTTAAGCACCTCGGAATACAAGAAGATTTTGAATAAAAAAAAACAAGGCGTTATTCTGGAAGTACCTGTAAATAAATGTCTGTTGTTACAACTAGTAAAAAAGGAAGTTGAATTCTTTCCTAGTGTTTGTTTCCTTGCGACTGTCTGCATACAACGAGTGTTGACATGTAACGACTATGTTACATTTGTTTCTTTTGTTGACTAAGTGGATTGCTAATAACACTTTAATCGCCATTTAAAGTCTGAACACAAAGTCAGGGATTATTATTCACATAGTAAAACGAATCAGGTATTCTTGAGGAATCACTTATTCTTTCATGTTTCGCTGCCTTTTGCATGGTTCAGCTAATTGGTTGATCAAAAGTGTTACCAAACATTATGATATTATTTCGAGAAAACAGGCATATCACAGAAGGTTTTAATCTAAGGCTTAAAAAATCAATATGTCAGCTATTGATTTGATTAAATATTAATTGCCTTTCCAGTTAGCATAAGACATTTTTGCAACATTGCAAACACGTACGACGTGACCCCCTACTCCTCTCAAAATCGTGCAAACGATAGAATTGTTAATAAATTTTCAAATCGTTTCTGCAATCAAACTATATTATGTAAAAATGAATCAGTCTGTGTTTGAATTGTTGACCAAATTTTAGTTATAAATATTCAACAGATTTTTGTTTCATCTCTGTTCAATGAGATGCGTTCTTTTCTTCTTCTTCTTCGTCTTCTTCTTCTTTTTCTTCTTCTTCTTCTTCTTCTTCTTCTTCTTCTTCTTATTATTATTATTATTATTATCATTACTTACTCACTAAGAGTAGTCACACAAGCCATCATCAAAAATGTCCTTTGAGAAACAACTTGTGGTGTTCCATGGAGTCTGAGTGACTGCAAGTCTCCCCAGATTTCCGGTAATCTCCATCTTTTTCGATAACCTTTGCAAAAGAATTTGCGTTATTGAAACAGCCGCTTACCATTGATTTCTTCTTGGTGGCGAACATTCGTCTTTGCTGGAATTAGATTGGCAATAAGTCTCTTCAAGGTTCCAGTCCTCTTTGCATATCCAGTGGAGGTCTGGTTAGTGCTTTCTCTCCTCAGTGTTTCCATCCTCCTTGGCCCTCCTCATTTGGTGTGGTGCCCGTTTATGGTAACACTCACAAAAAAAAGGGGGGGTAGTATCTTACAATTATACAGTTTCAGTTTTCATGATTCCAGGTGATGTTCCTTTGTGTTTTGCATCAGTAGCAGTTTCTGTGTCCAGTTTGTGTCTGAGGTTCATGTGTGGTGTTAGTCTCCACATTCAATGGTTTTCTTTAATATTTCTAGAGTTTTCATTATTGAGATTCATTGTATCTTCTCTGCCATCCCTCTGATTACAATCTCTCCCATTCTTTTTCTAAGTTTTCGGTATCGTTCCTAGCGCTCCTACTATTAGTGATGTTATCTTTACTTTCTTCATTTTCCAGATCCTTTTCAGCTCTCTGGCCTGTTTCGTGTATTTGCTTCGCTTCTCAGGCTGCTGGAACGGCAAAATCTACAATCTGGCAGGACTTTTCCTTCTTGTTAACTATTATGATATTCAGTCTTCTTGCTTGGATTGGTTTATCCGTCCCATAGGATCTTATGATTTTCATTTTCCAGTATTGTTGCTGGTTTGCGTTCGTACCATTTGTCTGTGTGTTCAAGATGCAATTGTTTGCATAATTGATAATGTACTGGTTTGCCCACTTGATTGTGTCTCTTTTTATATTCTTTTTAGGCTAGTTTGCTGCATTCACTTATTATATGGTTTATTATTTCGTCTCTTTGTCCGCAGAGTCTGCATTTGCTATTTTCTTGTGTCTTGTCGATCTTTACTTTGATGTGGTTGGTTCTAATTGCATTATCTTGCGCAGTTGTGATTAGTGATTCAGTTTCCCTGTTTAGGTTTCCTTTTTGTAGCCATTTCCAAGTGTTTTCTTTATTCTCCTCTTTTGTCATTCTTATGAATCGTCCATGTAGCTGTTTCTCTTTCCATTTTTCTTTCCTCATCTTATTCCTCGTCTCTTTTTCTATCTTGTTTTTTCCTTCTGTGTCTCTTTCTGCAGTAATTATTCTTTCGGTGTTTTGCATTATGTATTTTTCTAATCCTGTGTTTTTTTGTGTTATTTACACAGTCCTCTATACCGACCAGCCCTTTTCCTCCATCTTTTATCTTCACATATAGTCAGTCAGTATCATCCTTCAGGTGTAGAGCATTGTGCATCATCATGAGTTTCCTGGTCTTCTGGTCGAGATTCCTTAGTTTTTCTTTGATCCAGCTTATAAACGATCCAGAGTATCTTATTAATGATAATACCTACGTGTTTATTCCTTTAATTAGGTTTTGACTATTTAGTTTAGTTTCGGGGAGTTTTCTTGTTCTTTTGAGGTATTCCTTTCCTATTTTCGTTTTCATTTCCATTGCTTTGATGGCGTCTGCTTCCAGCACTCCGAAGTATTTGTAGTTTTCATGTTCACCTAGTGCCCTCATTTCTGTTTGATTGGGCAGTACTATACATTCTACTGTTTCTAGTTTCTCTCCTCGTGGTCAGCAGTGTACATTTTCCCATACTGAATTCTATTTGGATATCCTTGCTAAAGATTTGTCGTCTTTATTAGTGTTTCTAGTCCTGTCTTTGTTTTTGTAAACAGTTTAAGGTCATCCATGTACATTAGGTGGTTCATTCTTTCTGTTGGTGAACTTGCATCCGGCTTTGCATTTTCTTAGGATGTTTAGGGGCATCATGGCAATAATAAACAGTAATGGTGATAGGCAATCACTTTGGAAGATCCCTCTTTGTATTTTGCTTTCAGTTATGCATTGTCTATCAGCTATCAGTTCAAGTCTCCATGTTCTCACTGCATTTTCTATCAGATTAGTTATATCACCTGATATTTTGTACATTCTCAGGCATTCTATTATCCATGTTTGCGGAATTCTTTCATATGCTTTCATATAGTCGATCCATGCCATGGCTAAGTTCTTTTTGCTACTTTTGATCTCCTTCAGAATCCTTTGGTCTATGTATAATAGGTCATGTGTTCTTTTTCTTCTTGACATCCTTTCTGTTCCTCTGAGAGTAGTCCGCGGTTATGAAGGGACTGATAAATTTGTTCCCTCAACTGTGCAGTAAGTATTTTCCATATTGTAGGTAAACAGGTTATAGGTCTATAGTTGCTGGGGATAGTCCCTTTTTCTATTCCTTTTTGCATCAGTGTGATGATACCTTTGGTCATCCATTTTGGTACATGTATTTCGTAGATGAATCTTTTCAGTTGCTGAACTAGCCTTTCATGTAGTGTTATGAATTTCTTAAACCAATAGGAATTTTTTAAAAAGTTTTTTTTTTGAAAAAAAATTGAAAAAAGTTTTTTTGTTTGTTTTTTGGGGTGTTTTTTTTTTTTTTTTCCAAGGAAAAACCTGAAAACTAGAAAAGTTGAAACAAAACTGGGTGGGATAGTTTTTTTTGGGTTTTTTTTTTTTCATTTAAAACAGATGTTGTTGTTTCCTCAGACCATTGTTTTATTAATGGTATCCGTAGATCGTATTCCACATTCGCGCTGGAGGTCTTTCTGTGTTCTCGCTCGAATGCCTACAAGTAGATTATTTTTATTATGATGGCAATTGTCAGCCTAGACTTGGCAAAAAAGGTACCAGTCAGGATTGATGTAAAGATTTGGCATTTGGTAGCCTGACTCCTCTGGGCACAGCGATTGCTTACCTTTCCTTTTATAATAAGATTGCACCTGTGTCCACATGATGCACAAGTTTTCGTCCGTGCCAGTAATTTTTTTTCTTGACAAAAGTCGAGGACTCCAGCTGGTGTTTTCAGCTGCTCACTTAAGACTGTAAAATTCATGTTTATTTTTTTTTTTGCTGACGTGAAAGTACGAAATGGTGGGCTTTTTTTTTTTTTTACTAATTTGTTTTCTTTTCTTCTGCTTTCAAATTGTCTTCTGCTGCTTTGAATTTTCAACTCGCACGAACGCACATCGTGTTGAAAACTATCACGCTACATTGTCATTGGCTCAGCTTTATGTTACGTCAGATGGCTTAATTTCCTCGGTGATGCTCGGCTTACCCCGGCTGTTGACGTCATGTTCCGTGGAAAGCCAGGCATCCGCTGAGTTAAGTCTGGATCACTCTCTGCATGAGTACCATTATTATCATTATTATTATCCTTTTTCTTCTTCTCTTTTTTTATTGTTGTTTTTATTATTATCATTCTCTTTCTTTTTCATGTTATTATTGCTGTTGTTATTGTTGCTATCATTATTATTATTATTTACTAACTAGGAGTAGTCACACAAGCCATCAGCAAAGATTGCTCTTTGAGAACAACTTGTGGTGTTCCCTGGAGTCTGAGTGACAACAAGTCTTCCCAGATTTCCAATACTTTCTACCTCTTTCGATAACCTTTGCAAAAGAATTTGTGCATTTGTGCTATTGCAACGGCCACTTACAATTGATTTCTCGTTGGCAGAAACTACTGTTCTTTCTGGAATTTTGGTGGCAATAGCCTACTCAAGGTCCCAGTCCTCTTTGCACTCAATCAGCAGTGCTTTCTCTCCTCGATCTTTCCACCCTCCTTGACCCTCCTTGACCCTCCTCACTTATTTGGTGTGGTGCCAGTTTATAGTGACACACACACACAAATTGGGGAGGGCGGTATCTTACAGTTATATCATTTCAGTTTTCATGATTCCATGTCATGTTCTTTTGCGTTTTACATCTGTAGCTGTTTCTGTGTGTCCAGTTTGTGTCTATAATTCATGTGTGTTCAAAGTTTTTCTGTATTGTTCCTAGCGCTCCTACTGGTTGTGGTGTTATATTATTATTATTATTATTATTATTATTATTATTATTATTATCCTTCTTTTTCTTATTATTATTGCTATTGTTGTTATCGTTGTTATTATTATTATTATTATTATTATTATTATTGTTGTTGTTGTTGTTCTTCTTCTTCTTCTTCTTCTTCTTTGTTAATCCTGAACTGTGGGCGGGTCCGCAATGACAGATTTTTATCTCCACTTGACAAAATTACAGGCTTGGTCTGGGTGGAGGTTGATTTTACAAAGCTCGTTTTGCTAGGTGCCTACCCATCTCATCATCACTGATCTTCTCCATTGCTTTCTGGCTATTTTTATTGTAAAGTCAAGTCTTGTTGTCGGTAAGCAGTCTGGACTGTATAAAGAAACGGGGCTCACAACAGTCTGGTAGATCTTTAGACGGTCATCGATCTTGTGGTCACAGAGGATGCTGGTGATGGTGGACTACATAAGCCATGTCAGATTGATGCAGCCAGCAACTTTATTGTGGATGTTACCATCATCGCTGTCAAACCAAGATATTTGAAGACGATCATTCATGGAAGATCCTGTCTGTCAACTTAATTGATGCCATATTTAGTTTTAATGGTAGTTCAATGATCTGTGTTATCTGTTGTAAATTATTTTGCGTTATCGCAACGGTTGCTTAACCTTTACCATTTTGTGTGATACCAACTGAAGCTGTTGCCACAAATTTCTTTTAATGGGGGAAGCGGAAGTAATATCGTTATTTTTATGGCAAGTGCTTAGCTGAGCTTCAATCTATGGTCCCCCTCTGCCAAACTTTCTCGAAAAATACTCGTCTAGCCAAAACCGCTATCAGTAATGTCTCACACTCTTTATCTTTACCTAAACCTAAATTTAGATTCCATGAACAAAGCTTCTGTCTTAGAACTGCACGCCTGTGGAACTCTCTTCAGATTGCCTGCTTTCCAGCTGACTACAATCTAATTGCCTTTCAAGTCCAACATAAACAAGTTCTTCATGAACCGTTCCCCTAAGTAATACAATTTACAAAATTCCCACTACTTATGTTTACTACGCTATAATCACATTGACTAATGTATACCCACATACCCTTATCCTCGAGTGTCCTTCGGGCCTTGATAAGTGGTGATTCTTGTGTAAAAAAAATGATGTAATTTCTGGCAGTTTCAGTTCCTTTGTATTTTGTATATATTTTCTTTCTTTAGATTTGTTCCATTTATATTTCAACTTACCTGTAGTCGTTGATGTTACATGCTTATATGTGTTGGTTCATATATTCGAAGATTGCAACGTATTGTATAGTGTTACTCCTCCTTTTAATTCCTATTTCTCAAAACTGATCATTATGATCTTATAATTAACAAAGCTATAGCATTTTTATTTTTACCATATTTGTATCAGTTTTCCAGCAAGTTCCATATATTTGCTTAGTCTTTTCTGCTTCCTTAACTCTGTGAACTGCTGGAACAATTAAATCTACGATTTGGCAGGAATTTTCTGCCTATTCATTATCTTCATGTATCTCTTTTCTTGAATGAGATTGTCCAATTATATTTTCATCTCCCGGATTTTATTATTTATATTTTTCACTACTGCTTCCGGTTTGTGTATGTACTATTTGATCTGCATTTTAAAAGTGCTGATATTTGTATATTGGACGGCCTTCCTAACGCAGTTGCGCATAGTTTTTCTTTACTTATTGCTGCTTTTTTTTTTATTTAATTATTGCTAGTTTTTTTTTTTAATTATTGCATTAATTTATTATGTGATTTACCATTTCGTGTCTTTATCCAACAAATCTGCATTTACTGTTTTCCTGGGTTTTGGTATTTATATAGTTCGTTCTAATCATATTGTGGTTGTTAGTAGGGATTTTTTTTTTCTGTTCAAGTGTCCTTTTTGTCATCATATCCATCTTTTTCTTTGGTCAGTCGAAAAATCATTTACGTAACTGCTTCTCTTGACAATTTCGGTTTGCATGCTTTTTGTTTCCTGTTCCACTGCTTTTTGTATTCTTCATTTTGGTGAATTCTTTTTTTGTTTGTTTGTTTGTTTGTTTGTTTGTTTGTTTGTTTGTTTGTTTGTTTAGTTGTAGTGGTAATCAGCATTTCTGTAATTAGGTTTATGTATTTTACTATTTCTTTTATTGTATTCCCCACATAGATTTTTTATATTTATATTATCAGACTTCTATCTTATTATCTTTTTACACCGTCGGCCATTATTATTATCATCTTTCAAATGCAGTGCATTGTTTGGCTAATTCCCTGGCTCTTAAGTTCAAACACCTGAGTTATTTTTGTCCAGCCTAATAAAAGTTCCAGAATACCTTACTAGGGATACTGCAAAGGTATTTATTCTTTTCTTTTTTTTTATTTATTTATTTTTTTTTTACTATACACTTTTCTTCTCCTCGATGATTCTCTTCCAATCTTCTATTTCATTTCTGTAGATTTAAGAAGAAGAAGAACAAGGAAGAAAGAAAGAAAGGAGTAAAAGAAGAAGAAAAGGAAGACGAAAAACGAAGGTAAAAGGTAAAAGAGAAAAAGAAACAGGAGAAGAAGAAAGAGAAATTCTGGGGAGGGGGTTGAAACAGAAAGGGAAAAGGGCAAGAATAGCGATTAATAAAAATGAGAAAAAGGAGTTTGCAGATGCAGATAATGGCGCTGGTTGCAGTTGTGATTGCCATAGCGAATATGTCAGTTTTTTTGAACAGGAAGTCATGATATTAAAAAACATAGAACAAGACATTCTGGAAAAAATCGAAACAAATGAAAAATTAATTCCAATCTTTAAATATTTAATTGAAACCTTGTGCAAATTTTGTTGCATGAAAACAAATAAAAGTGATAGAAATTACTTTAATTTGTCTCCCAGCAAATAGTTCCTTTCATGAACAAAGAATGACATGCACCTACAGGCAAATCGTATGGCATGCATATATGAGCATACACATATATGGAACCTCTACGATACCTACTTGTAAGCATATATACATATATATATATATATATATATATATATATATATATATATATATATATATATATATATATATATATACTGTGTCGATTTTTTTATTGCAGATTAGTAAAATATCAATATTTCACCAAATATATGTCAGAACAAATGAAGATTATATCATCAAACGACTCCTTTAAGATTAGTTATTTCCCAGATGCTTATTAAAATTCATGCGATATTCACGAAGTTATGAAATTTTATTCTTTATCGAAGAATTTTCACTATCCATCGCTTTATTGCAGTTCTCTTAAAATGTTGTTTTAGGACAAGAATGCAATGTCTTATCTTGCGAACTTTACTTTTTATTATATTTTTCTGTCAAAGAATAATAAACAAAAGCATATCCTAGGTATGGGTCTCATATAAATTAACTATTTATTGACATATCCATCATTTTTTTTTAAATAACTTAAAAAAAGCTTTTGTCCCCTGAGGAAGTCAATTCTTTAATCTTAAAAGGAATTATGGCTCTAGCAACATCAACTATGTTCCTCCACAAGGCATCCTTTAATGTAAATTGCTCTCCTCCCTCATGAACTCCTAATATTGACGAGAGATATTCAATGGGGTTAAGGTATGGAAAACACGGTGGTCAGGTTATGAGAGTTTCCCCAAAGAATTCCATAGATTCAAGGAAGGATGCAGTCGCCCCAAGCAGAATGGGATGGTACATTGCCATGTATAAAAATCATTTGAAAGTGACATGACAATGGTAGGTCATCTAGCCATGTCGACAAATGATTATCCAAAAAGGCCGTGTACACATTGCTGGTAAGCTTTACACCCTCTGGCGCTCGGAATGTTCCAACCAACTTATACCCAATGAATCCCGCCCAAATCATGATGTCCCCACCTCTTTGTTGACAATGAACTCTGTAACAGATTGGAGTTACATTCGGGGTTCAAACTTTGCTCCATCTATCCAGATCGTCAAGAGTAGTGTGAGCCTCATTCCTAAATAGAACCTTTTGGAAATTCATTTTCATGTAATTCTGTATCCAAGCCATTCGCTTTCCCCTATGTTGTTTGCTCAATGGAGGCATTGAAAAGGTTTGATGTTCCTTGCAATCTCATTCAACACATTGTATCCGGCCTGCCTGGATCTTGGAGCGATTCCAGCTTTTGCAAAAATGAAAGCACTGGTGCTTTTTTTTCGGTTGACTTCTCAACGAATTTTCCTAATATCATGATCTAAAAGATTTCTCCTGATGCCCTTATTTTTCTGGATTTGGTGTTCGAGTTGTTCAAGAATGCAGTCAAGGTTTTTGGATACCATTCCATCTCTCTGGCTAAATTTTTGATGGACAATTCTTCTGTGAGTCCAGCAACAATCCTTTGCTTTTCAATGACTTTTATTTGCCTGTTTTTTTTTTTTGGCATTGTAAGAGATCTGCAATAAAGAGATGGACAGTAAAATTTCTTTGATAAATAATAAAAATGCTATAACTTCGTGAATATAGCATGAATTTGAATAAAATTTTGGGAAATAACTAAACTTAAAGCAATCTTTTTGATGGTACAATTTTCGTTTTTTTACGGCGTATATTTAGGGAAATAATGATATTTTATTAACCTGCAATAAAGCGATTGACGCAGTTTACACACACACACACACACACACGCACACACATATATATATACAGATATATATATATATATATATATATATATATATGTATATATATATATATTATTATAAGTATATGTATATATGTATAATATGTTTACTTTTTATTTGTTTTACATAAGCATGAAAATGTCGCTACACATTCAGGAACATGTTTCGGTCAGCCAGTTACAAGTAACTAGAGACTTCTTCAGGCAATATTGCTTATACAAATGTTTAGTTCATACCTTTAAGTACTGTATAAGCGATATTGCTTATACAAAAGTTTAGTTTGTACCTTCACGGACTAAACTTTTGCAAAAGCAATATCGCCTGAAGAGGTCTCTAATTACTTGTAACTGGCTGACTTAAACATGCTCATGAATGTGCAGCTACATCTTAATGCTTATCTAAAACAAATAAAATGCATATCTTGCTCTACTTCGGTATTGAACACACTTCTTCTTTTTCTTCTTCTTCTTCTTCTTAGTTATGAATCTATGAAGTTTGTGTCTTACAGGCGCTTGAAACATCTGATGTGTCTGAAGTCGATTCAAGAAAAAGTGACACCTATTCCTCCGGCCTTAAATATATAACATTTAAATAACAGAAAAAAACGTATATTATTGAGGCGTATCGATTTGATCTACACATTTAGTCATGAAAACGCAATTTTAAACTTAAGCATGACAGCTCGACCGACATACAGAGTCTCTTTCAAAGATTTGTAGACTGTGGACTTATCTAAAAATGTTATTTCAAACTAAGGCATGACAGATTAATGGAGGGACAGAGTATCCTTTTCAAATGTGTAGACTGTGAACTGAAAATTTTATTTAAAACTTAAGTGTGACAGACCAACTGACGGATAGAGTCTATTCTAGAGATGTGGACTCATCTTAAAATGCTATTTCAAACTAAGGCACGGCAGACTAACGGAGAGATAGAGCATCCTTTTGAAATGTGTAGACTGCGAACTGAAAATTTTATTTAAAAATTAAGTGTGACAAACCGACTGATGGATAAGTCTCTTCTAGAGACGTGGACACATCTGAAAATGCTATTTCAAACTTAAGCATGACAGGCCAACTAAAATGCTCTTTTAAGCTTAAGCATGTCAGACAAACGGACACACAATTTTTTTTTCTAGAGATGTGTAGATATACCTAAAATTATTCTTTCATGCTGACGCTTGAAAGAGCAATGGATCAACAGACAGACCTTTTTTTTTAGAGATACGTGGATGCATCTAAGCATTGCTTTATATAATCAGATGCATTCTCTGCATTACCGAACTATGAACAAAGAGTTTTCCTTTGGTGAAAGAAAGTTCTGGTATCAGTCAAACCTTGAGGCAATTTGGAGGATGAGAGGGTTGGGTATGTGCTTGGTTCCAATTAAAGAATCTGTGCTATGAGAGCAATTCCAATAGATTCCAGCTTTAACAATTTGGCTACACATGATTGAACAAATTAGAAAAGCAATGAAGTGTGAGATTTTTTTATTTTTTTATATGTATATACGTTTTTACATAACTTTATATATATAAACTAGCGGGACATGTGGAAATTCCACAGGGGACTCATTTATATGTAATATATTGATGTTCACATTATGTAGATGTTCAGTGTAAATGGGGACGCTCTGATATTATTGTAGCATTTTTGTTAAAACTGCAAAAGTATTTATCTAAGCTAGCACCAACGCCCGGCAAAGCCCGGCCATAAAGTACACTTAAATATGATATTTCAATTCTTGCAGATTTCGTATATATTATTATAGAGTTAATGTTTTATCGATTTTTATGTGTTATAAAGTTGCGATTTCAAAAATAAAAAAAAATATATCCATATGACTTGGGTGCATTAGCTTGAATCGAAACCGAAATAAAATCTTATGATATATATATATATATATATATATATATATATATATATATATATATATATATAACTTTAGTTCCTTCAGCAATAATCGAAACCGAAACCAAAACTTATGAAGAATTCTTGATAAAATTATTTATAAAAAATATAGATAACTTAAGTGCCACTAGCTATAATCGAAACCGAAACCATAACTTATGAAGAATTCTTGGTTAGATTATTTATGACAAGAAATGGAAGTACATAACAATTAAACCACCCGGATGTAAGCGTGACACAGAAAATAACACACACGTTATCGTATTAATATATGGATAAAAAATGATCTCGATTTTTCGCCTGTTTCAATAGGAAAATAACTGGAATTTTCCTAAACGAATCTTTCACACTCACATAGCAATTCATAAAGTATGTTTTGCAAAATTATTCATACGTTTAAAGTTATTGCATTTATTCCGAACAATATGTCTCTCAAATACGTATTCCCATACAGAAGGTAGCAAGCACTGTCATTATCTATCCATTAATTCCTCTCACTCCACGCATGTCACTATGTTACTTTATTAAAAGATATACTTATTTTTACACGGCCATTATTATTTTATTTCCACGCTTTTACTATTTATAACAGTTAACCAGATTTTTAACGTAAATAATAAGCGCTTCCTCCAATTACATTAAATTTTACCTTGCTTATTGATTGTATTCGAAGATTATAATTGTGCTTTATTTTCAGTATTAAACTTTGACTATTACTAATATTTAGTCATTATTCAGAATACTGAAAGCAATTATATAACATCGCCGATCATATTCAACTTGGCGCCTTTTACTGACGCATTACTTTTACGCATTACTTTTTTATGTTAACAATTACAACATTGGCTTCTGTATATTTCTAACTTATTACAAAAGAACAAGCCTAAATACGTGATAATAAAATTAATACAACGCAAAGAAAATAAGGTTCTCAATTTAACGATATTGAATTAAGCACTCATATGTATGGATGTCTATTACTGCAATAAATAGGCATATAAAATCATTCCATTTGCATAAACAAAACTAATTTTACAAAAACAGTTACAATTGATAAAGGGAAAGATTATTGCAATTATTGTCATCTATACAATTGTGATTAATATCTTGACTGAAGACCGTATTATGAAACTTTTGCTTTCTTTTGTGAAAATTATAATTGGCTGTATGGCCTTCTGTGAACGTTCACCATGAATGAAGACCCATATTGTAGTCCTTTTTGGACAGAACAGATACTACTCTTGAATCCTAGCCAGAAAACCAAGAAGGTATATTTTAGTTTTACATACGGCCCAAAAGCGACATCATTTTATTTTTATTTTTTACACTGCGTCTTCAGTGATCGGGAGACTCTATTTATTATAAAGGAGGATAGAAGGTGATAACTAGGGCTGTGACAACAGCATATATTTTTCATTGTTTTGACTCTCGATTATATATCCGACACATTTAGACACAGTTAATCAACCGAGAACCACATCAGTCTATATAAAAACATATAAGATATCCACGGATACACATTCGAGAGTCAAAACAGTGAAAAGAATATGCTGTTGTCACAGCCCTAGTGATAACATATTACGAACATTAAATTAGCGTATCTATATACTAATAATTTATTGTTCGTAGTATGTTATCATCTTCTGTCCTCGTTTTTAATAAATAGGATCTCCCGATCGAATAATGTATAATTTGGAAACTGTGACACACGTATTTACATACATTAAAGGTACTGTAATAATATATAGATAAGTATATTTATATTGAATTTAGTATATTCGTAAATTTTACCGAATTAAAGAATCCATCTTAGATAGCATTTAGTAAGTGTGGATAACCGTACAGTTAACTAGAGAGATCAATCCTGATCTTAAGTTCTAGAAGAAATAGTTTAAGTAGTGCTCTGTAAGTTTTATGTTTTGTCCTCTTAAAATGTCTGAAAAATTTATATCGAGATGTTTGTAGTGGAGTTGGTACAAAAAAAAATCAAATGCATTCTGCTTGCTACAGTGATTGAACTTACAGCTTTCAAATTTTCAGATTATGAAACTTTTGTGTTGAGAGACATTTATGACTACAGAGTGAACTGCATTCAGTTATGCAATGATGGATTTTACATTAGCAGTTGTAGACAAATATGCGGAACAGTGAAACGAGACACGTTTGGTTATGTAAATGCTTTGTTTTTTGTTTTGGTTTTTTTTTGTTGCAAATGTAAATTTTTTTTATTAATTTGACACCTTATTCAGCTGGAACCTTAGTGAGATATCAATCATACCAGTTATTAGAGGTGCTACAGGTCTTATGAAGAAGAACCTGAAGTCCTACCTAACTAATATTCCTGGTGAAACAAGTGCAAAAGAGATCCAGACAATTGCACTTAAGGAAACAACGAGGATACTAAAAAGAGCTCTCGGTTGGTTTCAATAAAAAGCAGGGCAATGTTGACAGTTGGTTTGGTTGCCCCATACCCTGTATTATAATCTTCAAAGAAAAAAAAACTTAGACTTTGGAACTCCTGCATCCAGTGATACATAAGGCAGTCATCATTTTCAATCTGAATCAATATCCACAGTATCTCTCCAGTTTTCCCCCGTTGCAATCATATCTCTCAATTGTTTGCTTTCAGTTCATTATTTTTTATCTTCATCTTTTTTATCCATCAGAGGTCCATTGGTGCACTTGATCGCAATTTTGACATCGATTAATAAATATTCCGAAATTACAGTTTCTTTGGGGTATTTCTGAAGTGTTTTAGGAAGAACAATCTCCCATTTGAAATTCGAAATATTTCAGATTAGCATTAAATCTGATCCATAATCATTAGACACTAAGTAAGAAAGATTTCCTGTTTTCTTTTTTTTTACAAAGGATTCACCACTTATCAAGGCCCGGCGGCCTCTCAAGGATAAGGGTTGATGAGAAAATGGAAAAATTTAGTAATTGTTAGTAGTGGAAATTTGGTAAATTGGATTATTTAAGGGTAACGTTCATCAAGAACTTGTTCACATTGGACTTGAAGACAACTATATTGTAGTCAGTTGGAAAGCAGGAAAACGGAACAGAGTTCCACAGACGTGCAGTTCTAAGAAAGAAGCTTTGTTCATGGAATCTTCGTTTAGGTTTAGGCACAGATAAAGAGTGGGGGGAATTATTGATATTGGTTTCAGCTAGACGAGTGTTTTTTGTGAAAGTCAGACCAATTTCAATTTCTTCTTTAGACGCTCTAAGCATAAGCTTTAAAATTAAAATCATGTAATAGATTTGGATCAAAATTGAATATGTATTCTAGGCATGAGGTTTAGTAACATTATATATGGACTAGCAGAGAGATCCGACACAACCCAGGATTAAATGGTGATCAACGAATGTTTTACACTCCCATATTTTTATTGTCATCAAAATCAATGAAATCGCCCATTTTTCAATCAAATCGCTTGATTGAATGCTTTATTTGGGACCCATCGCGGTGCATCGTGAGGAAGCTTCACATACCTCCCCACAGTGACTTAGTCCACAATACATTGTAGTCTACATTGCACTGTAGAGAACCTACTATTAATTTTATAAAATTATTTTTATATATAATGGCTTGAACTAAAGTTTAAAATGCAAAAGTCATGTACAATGCTTCAAGTGTGTTCTAAATAGAAACATTCATTAGAACGCGCCTCTGTCATATCAAATAACCTAATATTGCGTTTATATGCTTGGTCTTATTACGTGTGCAGTGATAATTTCTTGCATTTACGTTTAAAATGAAAAAAGTCAAGTATCATGGTGCAATTCTGCTTTAAATGGAAACATTCATTTTGAACGCGCCCCAGTCATATCAAAGAACCTACTGTTCATTTTACATATAGCGAGCCTTTCGGCTTGTGTGGTAATACAACTTCTCAAATACATTTGTGATGTTAGGTTTTGTAAGGTGTTAACTTTAGCCTGTTCCTTCTTTCACCGGAGTATTCCGATTAGCGATAATTATCGAAGACATTTTGATACAAAACCTATATAAGTACACTGCCACGCACATATAGTACCTTCGAATAAAATTTCATAAAAATCGGCCTAGCCGTTTTCGAGTCCATAGGGAATGAGCTCACACACATACACACATATGCACACATACAAAATTCCTTTTATATGATAGTAGATAGAGATTTTAATCTTCATAAGGGGGGGGGGAATTATGCAAAACAAGTATTCTAAGCATAAGGTTTAGTAACATTATATGTTGATTTCAATCTTCATAATGATAAAAATGATACCAGGAAGAACAGTCGGAAATAAGTTATACACCATCCACTATGACTATCCAATTCTTACAGCTAAGTACCTAGAAAACGCAGCCATAAAATCTGGCATAGTGATATGAGACAAAGAGAAAGAAGCAACCTTAGTAGAAGTTAGTATCTCCAATGAGACTGAATTAAACAGAACTGAAAGGGAAAAGATAACGATATACCAAAGGTCTTGCGTATGACATGAAAAGAAACTGGAATCTTAGGAAGATCTCTATCATTCCAGTTATCATAAAGCAACTGGACTCACGGAAAAGAATTTCCAAAACTACCCGGCAAATATACCCGGTGAACCAAGTGCAAGAGAGATTCAGACAACTGCACTTAAAGAGACGGTAAGAATCTTAAAAAGATCTCTCCATTGGAATACGCGAGTTAGCAGGCGAATGTTGGGCATCCGGCAGGATGCTCCATCCTCAGCTTAAACAAATTGATAAGAAAATTATAAAACGAAATACAAAACTTTATGGTTTTTCATTTCGTTTTATAATTTTCTTATCAGTTCTGTTCATCTTGTGACGCATATTTTTGTAGTTCCTTATAAAATATTTAATCTATCAAAATAAAACGTGAACATTTTATTAAAAATGGATAACTCTCTGATTTATGGTGATTAAAACTGAAAGTGCGCTGTTTTATTTATATCAAGTAATGTTTACACTTAAGTTGTTCGATGTTCCGAAAGATATTGCAACAGTCTGTAATGGCTACCACACATCCTGTGCAGAGAGGGAGACATGCAAATAATTGCTTCTTTTCTAGTTGAAAACAGGTTGGAAAAGATTTTTTATTTCATTTCAAATCCTAATTAAAATGTTGCAGTACTAAACAAAATTTCTATTTGGATATTTTTTTTTTCAAAATATAAGAAAGAAAACGACAAGATGTTTGTTAATCAAAATCTTGATTGAATAAAAGAGAAAAAAGAGAAACGAGGTTACTGATCTAAAACGCAACAAAATTATAAAACTTATTTCAAAAATAGATTTTTTTCTATTAACCAAAAAATAAATGTTCTCTTTGCAGACTCAGTTAAAATTAAATAAAATAAAATGAAAAAGCATGCTTGCATAGGTGTGTCAGAAACTAACCTTACGAATGCGTGAAATATATTGAATAATTCGACCCCCTGTCTTTCCAAACTTATAACTACTCGAAAAATGTAATTCAACCCCTAATTTGTTTCAATTAAAAGAACAAGGACCAAGGTTTCATTAAAAAAAAAAAAAAAACGTGGTTTAAAAAAAAAGGTTTTAAACTTCGGACTTTACAGGTAAATTTCTAAAAAATACTACTATTTTTTGTTTTAAATTTGAATATATTATTTATTGATCTTTTATAACCAATTTGTGATGTATAAAACTTTGGTGCGTAAATTAATTATTTACTTTTTAATAGACATTTCAAAATGGGAGGGGGGCATGAATTAATTCGACTCTCTACCTTTCCAAGCTTATAACTACTCGAAAAATGTAATTCAAACCATTTTTTTTTTCAATTAAAGGAGCAAGGACCAAGGTTTCATTAAAAAAAAACAAAAAAAAAACAACGTGGTTTTAAAAAAAAAGGTTTTAAACTTCGGACTTTACAAGTAAATTTCTAAAAAAAAACACTACTTTTTTTGTTTTAAATTTGAATATATTATTTATTGATCTTTAATTTCAATTTGTGATATATAAAACTTTGGTGCTCAAATATTTACTTTATAATATTCACATTGATCCTGAAAATATCGTAAAAATTGAATCAATAGAAAAATTTTGATAGATTTTTAAAGTTTAAAAATGTAAAAATACTTAGCTCGTAAAATTCAATTGATTTCATTACTGTTTTTTTTTTTTGTTAAATAAAAAATATTTCTATTACTTTTTATACAACTTTAATAGTTTATTTTGGAAGTATAATCCATAAAGAAAATAAACAACCCACTTTTAAAAGAGAAATTACGAGCTTTTTATATTTTATTCGCAGTTTCGTGTTAAGGATGTCAAAAATTCCCCAAAAATTCTGATACACCTAACTTACACCCTAATTTTTCCGGAGAAACAGATATAAACGCAGAATCTAACCTAAGCGACCAATTATAGGTCTTTTTTTATCTGTGTTTGAAAACGATGGTACTGGTATTGGTCTGATCTTCCGTAATGCATATATAAATGAATATTATGCTCTTTTTTTTTTTTTTTTACCTTTCTTAATAAACGAGCAGTACTCTCCCACTAAACTTACATATATGTATATATTTATATTTTAAATATAAATTATTATATGACAAAGTTTTTTCAATATTTCATATTGTAGGACTAGAGCTATAAATATTTAATAATAATTTATCAGATATAGATAAATAATTCCTATTATTTTTATCTATTGATTAAATTTTTTCTACGTTTCATATTTTATTCGATTACAATATCTTCTTGAATTAAAATAATACAATATACAATATATATATATATATTTATATATATATATATATATATATATATATATATATAGTAATTTATAAAATATATATGGCGATTAAGCTAAACTGAATATTCCGCGTTTCATCCACTCTAGGACTCTTCAGCCTGAATCAATCAGTGAATCTGGATTGATATAATAATTAAGTGAATGATTTTGTGCTACGAAACAGATACTGTCAAGAATTGTAAGTGTCAACTGAATTAAAGGAATAAATTGTAAGATGGTCAACATCATGAAATTTTGAATATAGACTTTTGTCATCTATTCATTTTGTATGTATATATATATATATATATATATATATATATATATATATATACTATTGATATTAATAACAATAAAATCAAATAATGAGTGTAACAATAATTGCAAGAGTAATACAGCCAATAGTAGAAATAATCAAAATAGTCAGTATAGAACAAAAAGAATACTACTAATACTACTACTACTACTACTACTACTACTAATAATAATAATAATAATAATAATAATAATAATAATAATAATAATAAACCAACATAAAAAACTAAACAGAGTAACTGAATCCCTAATAACAGCCACACAAGATAACGCAATTAGAATCAACCATATCAAAGCAAGGATCAGAAAGATACAAGAAAACAGCAAATGCAGACTCTCTGGACCAAGACACGAAACAATAAACCACATAATAAGCGAATGCAGTAAACTAGCTTAAAAATATAAAAATAGACATGATCAAGTAAAGAAGACAGTACAATGGGAATAATACGGACAATTAAATCTTGACCACCTAGACAAATGGTAGAAACAAAAACCGGTAATATTACTTGAAAATGAAAGTCACAAAATTAAATAAGACATGGATATGCAAACGGATAAATCCATCCAAGCAAGAAGATCGGGTGTCGTAATAGTTAAGAAGAAAAAGTCCTGCCAGAATGCAAATCAAGGAGGCAGAGAAGAGGTGCAGATACATAGACGTGACCAGAAAGCTCAAAGGAATATGGAAGATGAAGAAACTCAAGATAACACCACTAATAGTAGGAGCACTAGGAACAATACCGAAAAACTTTGAAAAAAGAATGTGAGAGATTGAAATTAAAGGGATAAAACGGATAACAATTATGAAAACGGCTGAAATATTAAGGAAACCCCTTGAATGTGGAGATTAACACACATGAGCTACATGCACAAGGTGGGCATACAGAAACTGCTACAGACGTAAAACCGTGACCATCGTCATAGATGGCCTGTAAGCTGAAAATGACGTCATCACCATAGGTCCTAGCAAGCAAAATAAGTGGAACACAGACTGTCGATAATGAGCAGACATTTTTTACAGAAAGCGTTAGAAAACTTCAAAATTGGATTAAAAAAGATAAACATGATACTTTGTACTGAAACTCATCCAATATTAATAATAAAAATATTAATAATAAAAAACGAATTGAAAGGGAGAAAAGTTGTTAAAAAGTTTAAAAAGAAAAAGGAATACGATTTGATTTGTATGAAACTGAAGTTTATTCAATAGAAATAAATAAAAATGAACAATAAATATTTTTTAAATCAAAAAGCAATATTTTAAAAATCAAAACTGAAAAACAAACGATAAATTAGTTTAACTGAAATACGAACAATAAATTAGTTTAACTGAAATACGAACAATAAATTAGTTTAACTGAATAACGAACAATAAATTAGGTTAACTGAATAACGAACAATTAGTTTAACTGAATAACAAACAATAAGTTAAAAATTAAATTCAAACAAATGTTAGTATAAACAAAGTTACTAAGGCAGAAATATTTCAAACATTGAATATTAAAACTTTTCAAAAATCTGTTGTATTCCAAGTTTCTAACCAGTCACAGAACACATTTAGGAAACTATAATTATCACTATTTAATGTAAGTGGATTAGCATATTTATTACGAAGTCGACAACCTTTATATGGTGTTTTCACATTCAGTATTGTCTACCAAATATAAAATATTTGAATGTATTCTGCGATTTCTGCATATTTTGGCAAGCATTCCTTTTTTCCTAAGGTTAGCAATCCTTGTATAGTATATTCGTTGAAAATTTTCAAAACCAAATTAGCATTTTGCCTTTCAAAAGTAGTCGGAGAAAGAACTTTTGAAGTCAATTTATAGAAATATTTCAAACGTGATTGAGATTCTAGGGAATAAAGTTTATGTAAATCGCATTGAAATTTTGCAGAAATAAGTAGTTATCGAGATATAAAAGGTTGTTTATGCATTACATTCTTTGGCGGATAGCGCGCGTGTACGCGCGTAAAAAAGATGTCCGCCAAAGAATAAAATGCATAAAACAACTTTTTATATCTCGATAATTACTTATTTCTGCAAAATTTCAATGCGATTTCCGTATTCAGGATAGTCGAAAACCTAGAAAAGTAGTCATTTAAAAGAAAATTGTGGAGGTGGATCTAATCTAAAATTTTACCTATTTTTCTTTCATTAACTATTAATGGCTTACGCACTTGTTTGGCCATTAAATTATGAATTAATCAAAATTGTTATAAAGCTTGAATTTAATGGTAACCATCTTACAGCTGGAAACTTCAATATAACAATATAATTTGGTAAATAAATAAATCGGTATTTATACAGTTTACGCCACTAATAACAGGTTCAGTTTAACATCTACAAACAAATTGTTTTCATTTTAGGAGAGTTCCGTCCGCGCAACGTAAAATTTAACAAAGCCGTACCTCCTCCATGTGCCGAAAGTGGCCTTTTAAATTTGCTTGCGAATGTTAAACTGCAGAAGTGCCTAATAAAGTTATTTAGAAACCTATTCTTAATTTAAGGAGAGGGGTGGCTTACTTTATTCTCATCTAACAATTTAATAAGCAAAAAATAACATAAAAAATTGGGAAATTTCTGTAAATTAACAAAAGTACAAAAAAAGGGAGAAAAATACAAAAAAAAAGATATATTTTTACGACCTGGCCCAGCGTAGTATAAATACCCCCAATCTCCCTATATTAAGAACGGCTTTCGGAATAAACACCCCCTGAACCTCCCGATGTTAAGAACGGCTTTCGAGGTTAGAGGTGTTTATTCCGAAATCCGTTCTTAACATGGGGAGGCGGATCACTCTGGATTAGCACCTACATATATATATATATATATATATATATATATATATATATATATATATATATATATATATATATATATATATATAACTACTTCAAGCCTGAAGAATCTTATAAATATTGCACAGTAAAATAGTTGAACTAAAAAGATAAATGATTTTTCTTATTTAGAATTATTCAAACAAGGAATTCCGTTTTTACGATATTGCTTTTATTAAATTGTTAGGTGAAAGTACATAATATTGTCACCATACTCCCCATTTTAAATAAGTTTATGAATAATAATTTATTATTTCAGCACATAACTTAAATTACATGTAAAATTCATTTTTTATATATACTTTCATTTTTATTTTAAAATAAGTTCTAAGAAAATAAATAAATAA
>NC_136484.1:50646401-50673901 GCF_053919585.1 Euprymna scolopes
CCAAAAATGAAATCAATTCACACTCATAAATTTGTATTAGTTTTTTTTATTGGTTTTTGTTTTGCTTTTTAGGCAAACGCCTAAATATTCATTATGTTATGCCTTACACATGTTTCGTTGGATAGTGAAATAGGTGTAAGACATAATATAATGGAAATTTAGGCGTTTGCCAAAAACAACTAATAAAAATTTATCAATATTCAATCTTTTGATATTTTGAATGATAACTAATGCTCTGAAGGCGAGAATTCACTTTCATTGAACTTAATGTTTGTTACAATCTGAAATATAATTTATGGAATGAAGAGTATATACTTTCTCATAATTCTAAGAATATATATGTTAGGTTGAGAAGACCGTTTTGCAGAATTTTGATTTCAAATGATGTATTTTCAAATAAGTTGTCGTTATAATACCTTTACTTTATATATTATTTTAAAGAGCGTTTTCACTTTATCTAATCGTTTAAATTACAATCGTTTTAAAACAATTATGTCTTCTTTTGAATACAAAAGAGTAAAAAAGCAAATTCATACAATTTTCTTATTTCAACTCAACCTAGGCCGATAAGCTGCTGAACAGCTCGCAATATCAATGACGTGTTTGAAGATGATAAGCAAAGTGGTCGTTGGATGTTGACAACAATCAATTAAGTGCCTTAGTCGAAGCCAATCCACACACAACTGTTCAAGAATTTGTTTCTTAATTAGTCGTAACGTATACGACGATTTCCAACCACTTGAGATAGATTGAAAAGACAAAAAAACTTGATAAGTGCATACTTCACGAATTGAACGACAACCAAAAGAAACGTTGTTGTGAAGTGTTATCTTCTTTTACGCAACAAGAATGAGCCGTTTCTTGATGGGCTTGTGACTTGCAATGAAAAGTGGGTTCTTTACAACAACCGCCGATGCTCAGCTCAGTAGTTAGACACCGACGAAGCTTCACAATACTTTCTGAAGCTAAAGTTGCACCAAAAGAAAATCATGCTGACTGTTTGGTGATCTGCAACCAGTCTCATCCATTAGTTTTTGAATGCAGATGAAACCATTATGGCGGTGAAGTACTCTCAATAAATGGATGAAATACATCAGAAACTTCAACAACAACGCCCAGCATTAGTCAACAGAAAAGGCCCAATTCTTCTCCATGACAATGCCCGATCGCTGAACGAATTGGCCTATGAAACTCTGCCTCATCTGCCATACTCTCCAAATCTCTTACCTACCAACTACAACATTTTTAAACATCTTGACAACTTTCTGCATGAGAAATGCTTCAAAAACTTAAGCAATATCAAAAACATCTTCAGCAACTTCATCGTCACCAGAATGCAAGATTTTTTACATTACTGGCATAAATACATTTGTTTTGCATTCGTAAAAGTGTATTGATTTTGATGGTACTTATTTCGATCAATAAATTTTTGTTTGAGCCGAGATATGTACATTTGAATTTTAAAGATAAAACCCACAAGAACTTTCTTGTCAATTTGTTTTGCGCTCAAATGAAGTTATTAATTACTTAATAACATGTCCAAGAAAGCTATACCTAAGATTTCAAGTGTTCAGACCCCAAATTGTCCGAGGAGTTTGGTAGAGTTCTCAAAGGTCAACCGTTGAACTTTGGCCCCTTAACAGCAACATTTCTGGCCGAAAACCGATCACATAGATTTTCCCAAATCTCAGTACCTTGTATATCAAATTTCGAGTCTGTAGACTAAAAATTTACAGTTATTGCGTCGGTAAATGTACACACACACACACACACACACACACACACACACACACACACACACACACATACTCAGACACGTTCACTTTTATAGATATACTAGCATGGGTGGCCGGCGTTGCCCGGCTATTTGGAGATGTATGTTGAGCAAAAAAAAAAGTAGTCAATTTTTTTAACTTTGACCTCTATTATGACCCCTTAAAATTTATTGTTTTGGGCTCAAATAAAGTTATTAAATTAGATCCATGTCCAAGTAATCTATATCTAAAATGTCAAATGTTTAGACCCCAAATTGTCGGAGGAGTTTGGTAGAGTTCTCAAAGTTCAAATCGTTGTACTTTGGCCTCTTAATCGCCAAATTTCTGGCCAAAAACCGATCACATCGATTTTCCCAAATCTCAGTACCCTGTATATCAAATTTTGAGTCTGTAGACTAAATATTTACAGAGTTATTGCGTAGGGAAATGTACACACACAGACACACAGATACACAGACAGGCACTTTCACTTTTATATACATACTAGCAATGGCTGCCCGGCTTGCCCGGCTTGCCCGGCTTGCCCGGGTGTTTTGAGGTGTATGCTGAGCAAAAAAAAACGGCCAATTTTTTTAACTTGACCCCTATTATAACCCCTTAAAATTTATTGTTTAGGGCTCAAATAAAGTTATTAAATTAGGTCCATGTCCAAGGAACCTATATCTAAAATTTCACGTGTTTAGACCCAATATTGTAGGAGGAGTTTGGTAGAGTTCTCAAAGGTCAAATCGTTGAATTTTGACCCCTTAATCGCCAAATTTCTGTCCGAAAACCAATTACATCGATTTTCCCTTAACTCAGTACCCTGTATATCAAATTTCGAATCTGTAGGCTTAAAATTGACAGAGTTATTGCGTAGGGAAATGTACACAGACACACAGACACACACAGACACTTTCACACACACACACACACACACACACACACATATATATATATATATATATATTATGAATAAATGGCAAAAGTTTCTGTTCCAAATTTTATGATGTTGATCATCTTACAATTTGTTCTTTTAATTCAGTTGACATTTACAATTCTTGACAGTATCTGTTTCGTAGCACAAAATCATTCACTTAATTATTATATCAACCAGTGAATCTATTTTGCCCTTAACTCATCAGAAGAAATAGCAACAATTAAAAAATCATGTCCAAACGCATTTCATTTACTTTTGGTGGATTTCTTTTAAAGAGTTAAGGGCAAAATAGATTCACTGATTCATATAATAATTAAAAAAATTAATGATTTTATGATACGAAACAGATGCTGTCAAGAATTGTGAATGTCAATAGAATTAAAGGAATAAATTGTAAGATGGTCAACATCATGAAATTTGGAATATAGACTTTTGTCATTTATTCATTATATGCTCTGTAATTACATTAAGCTTCTTAAATAAGGATTGGTATGTATAAAAAGGAAATATAAGTGAATTAAAACTATATATATGTGTGTGTGTGTGTGTGTGTGTGTGTGTGTGTGTGTGTGTGTGTGTGTGTGTGTGTGTGTGTGTAGAATGCAAAAGTTTAGCAGCATTATTCAAACTACCATAATTAGCTTGGATTGATGATGGAATGGCTTGGTCGGTCTACTGATAATATTAAAGTGATTAATAATATGGCGGGGCTTGATATTAACTGTGCAGATTGCATGCATATCCTTTTAATCAGCAGACTGTATACAATGGCCGCAACAAACAAAGTATTATAGCCAAGCATATTTCGAATGTCTTCCTTTCAAGATAACACAAGAGTGATTTCATTATTACAAGATGGTAAAATTGGTTTTCCAAGTGCTTGCGTGATTTATTATAAACTAGTTGTATAGACCCGATGTTGTCCCGGAGTCTATTTGCTTTCAAATTTATTTTTTTTCATGCATTGTAATTTACCCATTTTTGTATTTTATTTTATACAGTGTAACCCGAATATAAGAACAACGGATATAAGAGAAATTTTCTCTGGTCCCAAATTAGAGCCTGTGTTAATGTACAGAGTAACCCGGATATAAGAACCTTGGATATAAGTCTGACCCTGATATAAGAGAACTGTATGGTCACGATAAGAAGTTTCTTATATCCGGGTTACACTGTTTTTTTTTTTTAGTTACAATAGAAAGGTAACTAATTAATTCAGTGTGTATTTATCAAAGTTACATATTGGCGAGAAATGCATAGAGACAGAAAAAATAGCAACCCATTTGTAAAATGTTTACATAACTGACATAGGAAATAACCAAGAAGAATTTTTTCCCCTCTGATTGAGAACGAAACAGGAATTAAAAGTGGCAGTTAGCAAGAATTTGAAAATCTGTAAAAATAAATTGAAAATAAGTTTCAATTTCCAATATTTTGGGTTTTGAGTATGTTACTCCTTTTGCAATCTAGTGTTTTTATTTCAATAATGAGTCACCGTTTTTCAAGATCCGGGTGGGTGGCACTCAGGCTAAGAGTTAAATAGACTTTCATTGGACAGTAGACACCACCACATGAGGATCAGAAACAACTGGAATAATGGGCATAAGACTTATTGAAAGAAATTGTTTATCCAACAAATATTTATTTATATACACAGCATAATCACGTTGGCACACTGGTTCTTGTTAGGGCTTCGAAGTTAAGCAACGTTGAGACTGGTTAGTACTAAAATGGGTGACCATTTAGGAATCCCAGGTGCTGTATTTGATTTCCGCTTATCTCAGCATTGTTTCCATTCGTCCTGGACTTTTCCTTGCCACTGGACTCAAGCTTGTCTGTTTTACAAAATATCAACATTTAAAGGGGGGGGGGGCGCTATAATGTGTTACAGACCAGGGTGATCTGCAAACACCAAGGATATGAGAAATTAAAGATCATTCTTGTTCAGTTTGCCATATGCTTAGAAAACCTCTTCTTCGACCAGTTGTAAGTTTGGCTCTCAGTAACAGGTTTAATAACACTGTATGTTTGGATTTAAGGAAATATCGGCATAACCAATGCTGAATTCTGCACATAATTGACACACACACTAGGTACTCTGCTGATAAAAAAGAGCGAAAAAATTATTTGCAACATAGTTTTAGTTTAGAGCCTCAAACGACTTCTATGTGAGAATGAAGGAGAGTTTAACAATGAGAAATAATGACAGATGGACGAAAAGCTAAATATCGAAACATGCACGACAGCTGCATGAAGGCCCTTTAAGTAATGGTTCGGTGTAATGTCAAAACCTAATAATTTTTTTATATATATAGGAGTCACGACTTATCAAGGCCCGGAGGCCACTCAAAGATAAGGGTTAATAGATATACATTAGACATTGCGATTATAGCGTAGTAAACATAAGTAGTTGGAATTTTGGGAATTTTGTAAATTGGATTACTTAGGGGGACGGTTCATGAAGAACTTGTTTACATTGGACTTGAAGACAATCAGAGTGTAGTCAGCTGGAAAGCAAACAAACGGAAGAGAATTCCACAAGTGTGCAGTTCTAAGAAAGAATCTTTATTCATGGAATTTACGTTTAGGTTTTGGCACAGATAAAGAGTGTATTTACTTGCCTCCCAACCAGGGCAGAGTTAGATACCAAGGTCGGTGAATAGAAAAAATATTATCTAATGAAGAATGTTAGCCAGAAAATGTTAGATGTAAATCTTCCATTTCAGATTGGGAGTAAAAGTCAATCCTAGAGGAAGGTGAGAGACTAACTGGAGAAAAATGAGGATTTAAGCATTGGTAGTGAAAAAGAGAAAAGACTGGTTTTGGATGCGTTAAAAGCTTCATTGCCCCCTCCCCTATTGTACTACATACTTTAAGATTAAACAGAGAAAGTGAGGAAGATCTTGGTTATCAGTGCTCTTTGAAGTGCTGCCATAGAGTTTGCTGTGTGCATAGATATAAATGAATGACCTCAAGATACGATTTGGAAAATCCTTTATAAAGATCCAGAACGGTAGGGTCTAGAATGGATCCTTGAGGTACACCAGTATTTGTATGAACGTTCGACTTCTAACATCAACAATCACTTTAATAGACTTATTTGATGGATGTGAGGACATTTCCAGATATTCCACCAAGTTTGTGAAGTAAACATTGTTGCAAAACACTATCAGAAGCCTTCAATTTATCAAGAGTTATTGCCCTAGAAATTAAGCCCCAGTCGATAGATTCAGTGATCCTGTGTGATACCACAGTCAGCATGTTCGTTGTAGATCTTGCAAGACGAAATGCATATTGCCTGTTGCTAAGTAGATAGTTCCTAGATAAGCTATTAAAAAACTTCTTGATTTCATTCATTAATGAAAAGACAAATTATTTGAACTTTAATCGCTTGTTCCTAGATTTTGAATATGTTCTGTTAACAATATATATTTAGATATATTTATTCGAGGAAGAGATGTACGAGAGATATATAGATAAACGATTTGAATTAGCTTGTTTCTTTAACAGAATTTTAACCTTTTGAAGGGTGGGTATAATGTGTTACAGACCGGGGTGATCAGCAAACACAAAGGATATGATAGATTAAAGATCATTCTTGTTTAGGTTGCCATAGGCTTACCCTGACCCTTTTCGACTAGTTGTAAGTTTGGTTCTCAGTAAGAAGTTTGATTACAACGTATGTTTGGATCTAACGAAATATCGACATAACGAATACTGAATTCTGCACCTAACTGACATATCCACTAGGCATTCTGCTGCCAAATTTATTGCGGTCACAAAGAGCGAAAAAATTATTTGCAACATATTTTTAATTTGGAGCATTCAATCAGCTTTTATGTTACAGTAGAAGAGAATTTAATGGTGAGGGCCATCGACAGATGAACGAAAAGCTAAATATTGAACGACAGCTGCAACAAGTCCATTCAATAATCGTAGTGTAGAATGTCACAACCTAATAATTGTTCATGCGAATTGAAAAAAATATTATCTTATGAAAAATGTTGTTTGGACTGTTAGTGCTAAAAAATAAACTTCAGAATCATTCTGGATATAGTTCAAATGAGATTGTATTTCGGTCAGATATTAACACTCCTTATTAAATGATCATATCCTTAATTTGATAAAGGATTTTTTAATGTAACTTAATACGAAAGGAGGGTGTCATTTTTTTTTTTTTTTTTTTTGTGATCGCCCAATCACCTAGAGTCAAACAATGTGTGTACTCAATTTCATGTGTGTGCTTTTATTGAGGAAACAAATAACACCTTCATTTATACTTGCCGACTTTAATTAGTTTTGTTTTCAACTGAGAAAAATATAGACCATAATAATGCATGAAGAGCACAGAAACATGAACAGGGAATGTACTTTATACGAATCACAGCGTGCGACATTATTTCAAAGCGAGTGTTTCACTAATATTATGTAATATTAGGAAGTTGAATTTCGTTTAGAAAGAAAGTAATGCATATGTTAAACTCTGAACTCTTCCCCTCCCCTTTCTGTCTCTGTTCAAATAATGTACTTGCAGTTACGCGCGCGCGCGCGCACACACACACACACATATATATATGAATAAAATAAAGCAAGATACACACACACACATATATATATATACAAATATATATATATATATATATATATATATATATATATATATATATATATATATATATATATATATATATATATAGGAAACTGAATAGAACTGAATTTACTCTATTCTCCTATACTCTCGGGTATTTATATATCTATCTATAATCTCCTCTTAATGTCTAATATGTGTAGAAAAAGCGGTTCATCCTTCGTAGGGACGTGATGTCTCTCAACAAATAGGTTGTTCCGAAATCGTGTCTGGGGAGTCGGCTAATTTCAGTTAATGTTTGTAGATATGATATCTACCGCCTGCATACCAGCAGTAACTATCTTAGTTGTATAGGACGCGTTGCTTGTCACATCGTAGAATGTAAAACTGGATAAAAATATACGAATTAAAAAATCGAGGCATAGCCAATAGATTGCGGCGTGGCCCCATATGGTTAGGTCGTCAGTATTGCACACTTCATGCATGCGACGACCTGGGTTCGCGCCTGTGTCGGAGCACGTCACTGATGAGATGCAATACATCGAAACCCACTTTGGGTCTGGCGTTGTCCGTTGTCGATGTAATTGCTCGATTCTATCTAATTCTGGGTTCTAGCTTTATCGTGACGGGTGTATGTGAACGGGTATTTATATATCTATCTATAATCTCCTCTTAATGTCTAATATATATATATACATATATATATATATATATAATTGATTAAGTTCAAGTATATTGTTGAAATAAAAACTAGTATAGAGCTTTTATATAATAAAAATTATATAAGCATTGTAAGAAGTCTAAACGGATCGATAACCGTTTCCACAATTTCATGTTTCGGCCGGATTCTAATTAAACTTCGCAGTTCAAAAAAATAAAACAAAAAAAAACTCGCAGTTCGAAAAAATGTTTTATCATTTTTTCGAACTGCCAAACTTGCATTAATTATTGTAATTGACAAAGATTCAGCAAGACAGACAACCCCAGAATAATTATAACCATTTCCAACCAGAGCAGAGTCAATTAAATGGCCATAAAAAGTTTCCATGCTTTAATTTCTTTGTTTCCTAAGACGACGACGACGACGATGATAATGATGACCATCTTCATCACCATCATCATCTGATAAATCTAGACGGTATACTGACTTTGAATGCATAGATGAAGACAAGCAACATAAAATATTCATGACATCCATTTATATTTTTATTTTATATTTTGATAGTATTAATTCTATTTACTATGACAACCAAGATGACGTCCATATGAAAAATGTTCACTGCTCTAAACTATCATCAGTTTGGTTTATTGATTACATAATAAATTCTTACAGAATTATCATTTCCTTTCCTTCTGTCTTCATAGACACTTTCAAATTCTCCTCTTTTTTTCTTTCTCTCTCTCTCTCTTTCTTGGGTGTTATACATTCAAGTAGAACAGATATTTGAGGCTGCCAGAATCATAGTTAGGGGTTAATGGTAAAAATTTTCTTCGAAAAATCATGTGCCCTGAATTAAGAACTGAAAAACAAAGAGCAATATAGAAATAAGTTAGAGATAGGCTAATTAAGCAAACTAAGTGATGGATTGTCATCTCGTGTCTGTGAAAAATGTTGACTGAATTAGAAATCCAACACCATGAGGAACGGAAGACTGAGACGAGTGCCATCGCTGCCTCTCACTTGTTTTTTTTACTATTGAGTCACCACTTATCAAGGCAAAAATGAACTCGTGGATAAAGATTAATGAGATGAATAGATTGTCTATTGAATGATGAAGAATGTTATGCATCATCATCATCATCATCATCATCATCATCATCATCATCAGCGACCCTGCTGTTTTAACACCGTCGGTGACCACGGCTCTCCAAATTGTAGAGCGATGGTAATCTCGAAAAGATAAGTAAAGTTGGTAGTTTCCTGTTGCTTTCTATCTTGATTCAAGAGTGTATCTCCCTCCAATGAGTTAAACGTACCCTCAACTCGGTGCGGTACATACAGCGCCTAGCCTTCTCAAATGGTTACCCATCTGTATTGGCCAGGCTCATCGTTGCTTAACTTCGGTGATCTGATGAAAACCGGTGTGTCAACATAATTGTGTTGTATATTATGCCATTATTGTGCCGAATGTTATGAGAATGTAAAGAATAAAATTTGATGACTTATGAAGATAGTTTATGACAAGTACTTGTTGACATTACAGTCAAATACGACTATGCTATAGTTTGCAGGAAAGCAGTCCTATGTTAACATGTTCCACAGATGATAAAATCTTGGAAAGAAACTCTTAATAGAAATTCCGTTTGATGCTAAGCATACGGCAAAAGAAAGGAAAGTTCTTTGCAGCTACGGTAATGACGAGTTCTTGCTGTGAATGTCTTACAAATAGGAACCAAAGAGCTCCGAAAAACGAAGAAAAGACTAGTAATGTCTTTTCTGTGCGAACACGATTGTCGAGAACTGAAAATATAATCTTCTACTAGATTGTGAAGTCGTTTTTGGATTTAACTACTAACTTAAAAAAAAGTATCCGTTTTTCTTAACATGCTGTCACCCCTCACTTCTTAGCTGATTTTATCAATATATCAGATATATCAGAGGTTAAGTTTTGATCTCTTGATTTAATAACATTTTATTTTACATATTTGGTTAAACCAATGCTGCATGAAAGTGGTATCAAATATAAACAGAGATTCTATTCCATTTGTTTATACTTATTTTGTCGTCTTTGGTTTGGCATACATTTTGATTATTCTTGATTCTTAATAGCTCCCACTTTAAGAAGGTTTCGTTATTTTTATTAAATTTTTAATTTTGTCAATTTTGCGACAAATCAACCCTTTTGGGCTTACTTAATGTAAAAGCAGAAAGTTTTAGCGATTGCACTGTGCAGTAATTAAAAAAGTACATTTGTGGACATTTTTATATGCAAAATGGCAGTCAAAATTAATATCTGGCATCCTTTTTGTCGAATTAGGTACATTTTTTTATGTTACTTTTAAAAATTTTGCTGAGAATCTTAGTGATGTTAGTGATGAACATGGCGAAGATTCCATCAGGATATTTCAGTGATGGAAAAACATTTTAAAGGAAAATGGAACCTTGGTACGTTCGGCAGACTACTGCTGGAATATAAAAAGTGGGTGATGGCACTCAACACAAGAGAGTTAAGAGGGAAAATGATGTTTAAAGTGACAATTCTGTGTTTTTCATTCATAACCAATAATAATAAAATATGATTTATAAGACATGAAAATGGTGCCTAATCTAGAAAAATAAATATCAGATGAAATATTAAGATACTTTTCTTAAACATGTCTTACGTAGCATGTATGTTTTTTGTAACCTGAAATTTGTTGCACAGTGTTATTGATGTGGATTATAAACAAATTCTGTTAGTGTTATTTCAGCACTTGCACTCATATATTCAGTAAAAGTTTGACTCCATCTGTTTCCTATCAAGCTATGAGTTACACAGTAAATTAGATTAGACACTCCTTTGATCTTGAGCACGTGGTACAGTGGAGGAAGAGGTGGCTGGTTACTTTTAATGCATCTAAAACCAAGCTCCTATCTTTACATCATCAATGCTCTGATCCCCATCTGACATCAATTGAAATGGGTGGCTCTCGTCTAGGGGAAACTATATTTTGATAAGCTTCTGGGCTTGACCTTTACTCCTGACCTGAAATGGAACACGTACATCAAGTCAGTTGCCAAGGTCGCTGGAAAAATGGTAGGATCCTTCTACCACTCCAGAAGATATCTCACCCCTGATGCAATTCTCTATCTATATAAAAGCCAAGTACGTCAAAGTATGGAGTACTGCTGCCACAGGAACTGCTAAAAACAGCCTATCTTGCCTTGACAGAGTACAAAATAGGCTTCGTGGTTTAGTGAGTGATGCCCTTTTTTCTTCCCTGCAACCTCTCTCCCATAGGATAGACGTTGCGAGCCTGTCTTTGTTTTATCGTTACTACCATGGCAAGTGCTTGTCTGAGCGCCAATCTCTGGTCCCCCCTCGCCAATCTTTCATGATAAACACCCGTCTAGCTGAAACCACTGTCAAAAATTTCCCCCACTCTTTATCTGTGCCAAACACCAAAACGTAGATTCCATGAACAAAGCTTCTTTCTTAGAAGTGCACGCCTGTGGAACTCTGTTCCGTTTGCCTGTTTCCCACCTGACTACAACCTGGATGTCTTTAAGGCCAACATAAACAAATTCCTGATGAACCAACCCCTTAAGTAAGACACTTTATCAAACCTCCAACAATACTAACGCACTGTACACACAATAACCCTTATCCCCGAGTGGTTTCCGGGCCTTGATAAGTGGTGACTACTTTGTAAAAGCCTTGGTAAGAGAACTAATCCAGCGAGAATGTGAATTCCAAAATAACATCACCTTGCCAACCTGAATAGTGATGTACGGTCAGACCAATACAACAATAGAATAAAATATTAATGGTTTTGTTTTTTATATTAGCTAAACTATATTTGCTTAGTGTTGAAGCTCGACTGAACACATGAAATAAATAACTACAACACAAAAGTAAAATAGAACAGATGTATTGAAAGCAAGAAAGTATATACAATATTTACATAGAGTCCATTGGTATAGTCATGGGGAGCCCGTCCTTGGAGAAGGTGTTGGCTGGGTGGCCATTGACTCTCAATCTTGTGTCCCTCTGAGTCTCTTACTGAGTCTCTCACTGGATCTCTCTCGTCTTTATGGTACCAACCATATTTATATAGTTGCCACTCCACGTATGCTAATTAAGTAGCTCCTACCACAACACTTAGTATGATAATATTTCCAGCAAGGGACCACAAAAATATCAAACGTTTGGCATTTCTTTTATAACAGCGGTTCCCAACCTTTTGACGCTCATGGCTCCTTACCTAAAAGTTTGAAATCTATTTGACATACTACTTAGGGCTTACTATCAGCATCAGCAGCTTAATTTTATTTTTATTTTCTGTGAAGGGCAGAAAAAGAAACATCTAAAAAATGTTTTAAAATTCTGTAATTTTTTTCTTACGCCCATTTATTCGACCTGAATTCACAAAAAGAGCATATATTTCTTAAAATGATATAATCATGGGTTTCAAAAAGCTATCTAACCCAGATAGTAAGATGTCTGACGTTGCATTTCAGAAGCAAGCATGCATACATCCATAATATCAGCTAATGTTGTTGACCCACCATAGCACACGTTTTGATTTGCATCTAAACAAAAATACGTAAGAGCTTTTAAAATGTAATTCATGAAATAAAATTAATGTTATCCCAAGCTACATCTAACAAGGCTACACGCTCCCCTGTCAACGTGTCTGTTTCATCTCTTCGTTGGTATGTATCGCCTTTTTTAATAATACTATTTAAACCATATTTTTAATTAACTATAATTTTATTGAATTTATTTTGTAACGAATAGTTCAATAAACATCTTTCATTAAATATTTATTTCGCTTTGTTTGTTTGTTTTTTATGATTTCATTTATTTTAATTTACTTAGAACTAACGAAGACGGGGGGGGGGTTGCCCAGTCGTAAAACACGCTTAAATATATTTTAATTCATGCGGATTTCGTATTTATTATGACATAGCCAATTCGTTATTTAATATTTTAGTGTACCCAATATAAAGTACTATTTTCAAAAAAAAAAAAAAAAAAAAAAACTTAGAATCAAAACCAAAGTATTTAGCACTCCAGCCGTGTTCCCTACCATTTGAGATATTCAAGATAGATAAGAAAGATTTAAAATTAAACCATTCTAAGCTACATTTGAATTTACACATGCGCACAAGTAATAGAAATATATCGGCAAGTTGAAATGAACATTTTGCATTTCAACTTACCAACATATTTCTGTACACCGTATTCATCCATCCAAACAAAGATTTTATTAGTTATAAACCATTCTTGGTGTATGATTACTATTTCCTGTTAATTTTTTTATTGTTATGTGACCAATAGTTTAATAGTTAAACACACGCAGACACACACACACGCACTGTTTTATTTAAATAGCTTGAACAAATTATTTATCACACGAAAACATTTTTTTTCATTATTAAAATTTTGATTATTCGGACGACTGTTCTCATCTTAAGTGTTATTTCCACAACGTTCCTTCTTCGGGTTTACCTTTCGGACTTGAGAATTTTTCTATCAAGCTCAGAAATCTGCACGGGATTTCGAACAGAATCCTTAATTTAATCCACCGGTGATAGTGAGGGTGGGGCAGTATGTCCTCGTTCCATCAGTCATGATTGGGTAGAAATCCTAAATAATTCATAATTGTATTTTGAGTGCCTCCTGCACTGAGGATTGAACCTTCAACCTCCAGCAGAGTGTAACTTACAACTGAATTTTACCAAGTACTTTATTCGCTATGCTCGCCAACAATTAAAACACTGAATTAACGTTCGATTTCCACTGCATTATAAAGTAAATTAAAACTTTATTTCATGACAATCTAAATACCACTGTTGTAGTATTGAACGAATTATTTGACGTAGGAAACTTTAATATTTTTTTTTTGTTTTGTTTTTTTACACAATGGTCACCACTTATCAAGGCCAGGAAGCCACTCAGGGATAAGGGTTATTGCAAGTACATTACGTTAGTGTGGAGATTTGATGAAGTGTTTAATTAAGGGGGCGGTTCATTAGAAATTTGTTAACGTTGGACTTGAAGACATCCAAGTTGTAGTCAGGTGGGAAGCAGGCAGACGGAACAGAGTTCCACAGGCGTGCAGTTCTAAGAAAGAAGCTTTGTTCATGGAATCCACGTTTTGATTTAGGCACAGATAAAGAGTCGGGGAAATTTTTCACAGTGGATTCGGCTAGACGGGTGTTTTTCGTGAAAGATTGGCGAGGGGGATTAATGAGATTTTCAAAAGTTTTTTTTTTGTTTTTGTTAAGCCAACACATCTCCCAAACTTATATTTTGAGGGGGTTGGTGCAGGAACAGGAATTTCTGTGCAGCTGACTAACTCTATTTTTATAAAAGTCTCTCTATGCTCTGATTGCTACATCCCCTTGTCTCTATCTGTCTCTTTCCTGTCCTTTCTCTTCTACCGTCTTTACTCTTTGTATCCGGTTTAAACTTGGGTCAAAACGTCTGATGTCGCTGTCATACGTTTATTTGCACAAAATATAAAGGATTTTCTTTTTTACAAGGGAGTCATCACTTATGAACGCCCGAAGGCCATTCGAGGATAAGGGTTAAACAAATCAGGCACAAGTTCATCGAAAGTGTGGGGCTAAAAGAAGGTTGTTGGTCATCCTTGGTCTAAAATGATTAAAATGTCTATCCTACTCTTAACTGGAATCATCTCATTCACAACAATACCACATTAAGTGTAGCGTTCATTCTACTTAAGATATCACTTAATTTGTTGGAAATTTTATTTTCTCAAAATTCTATTTATATGCAAAAATTCATTGGGATAACACGAGATGTTGCGTAAAAGCAAACTCCAAGAGGTCCAGTTAATAAGACCCTCCAAACCCTTTCTTAAGATTATATTATTCACTGTTTAATGGCTTGTTAAGAACCGAAAACAAGCAAGACAATCTCTAAAGAGAAGTAGGATCTAAGTGGGAGAAAAAACAAAACGGAGATGGAGTTAGGAGAATGGGTGATGTCCTTTTAAGATAAATACAATTTTGAAGTATTTCTATTACCAGTGTGAGGGAGAGAGCAACTTATTCACTCAATCAACTAAAAGGTTAAACTTATCCAAAAGGCTAGGGTCTAACAAGACCAGGAACCGTGTACGCCATGTACAGGCAAGGAAATGTTGATACTTTAATATTTTCTACTTTTTTAAAGTTAAATAATTCTTTTCAATTTACCGCAAGCAATACTTTTTTAAGTTCAATTAAAAAAAAAACGGGACACTGAAAAATTAATATAATCGCAATTATTTTTACGAGTTTCCTTTTATTTTCGACCATATTTTTCTGCCGAGTAGCGCGAGTCGCTTCCGCCTACAGAAACGATTAGCATCCGCTGTCTTTATATGTGAAATTTCAGATGCAAATTCCAAACAGAATATTCGTAAACTTATTATTGATAGTTTGATTATCTGCAAGCGTTTTCATATACATTCTTCGGATGAAGTCAGGAAGAACAAGATTGCCAGAAGGAAAAAAGCGTCACAGGGACGTTGCTAAAAAAAAAAGCAACTTCCAATGCTCAGATGCTGTAAAAGATTCTTTGGATTCACTCTCAATAAATTTCATGAACACTCTTGCTCCGAAGAAGGAAGTGTTTAAGGAATGTTAAATTCACAAGCAGTTCCCAGTCGCATGTAATATCCTGGTTGGGGGAGATGACAACGTTAGTTTATTTTTCAGCTCCTGGTATTCCCAAATGGTCACCCATCTGGTACTGACTAGGTTCAACATTGCTTAACTGTTGAGAGCTGGTGTGTCAACGTGATTATGCAGCATAAAAAAGATTGGCAACATAGGAACTCTGCAAAAGATGTATCATAAGCGCTTTGTCTTAGAAGACTAGCCTGTGTGCCCGACGTTGTTTGGAGGTGTGTGTTAAGGAAAAAAAAATAAAAGGAAAAAAGTGGTAATAGGTAACCAGGCTCGAACCTGTACCTAGAAGGAGGAAAAGAACGTTTAAAAGAAAAACTTGACGTCTTTGCTGTTGCATTCATCGCCAAACCGGAAGTGGCGAAGTTTTAAATCAAGGCTAAGCTATTGAAAAGAGGGGATGACTTTCGAAAATATCGACGAAAAAAGCGATCCCTCCCAGTATTTCCTACTGCATAGTTGAGGGTGAAGGAATTAATATTTTGAACCAATTTTTTCGATATTTGTCGTCCGAAGTGTCCATCTTCAAAACGATGCAAATCGCGTGAAAATCCGTCGCCTCTGTCGAAAGGTTTAGTCCGATATACATACATACATACATACATACATACATACATACATACATACATACATACATACATTTAAACAGACTAGTGAGATTTATATTATAGAAGGCGGTATTTTATTCTCTGCGTTTTTGATCTGTGTAACAGTGTATCAGGTATAGTGTCGATGCCTATCACATCATAGTTCAAAGTAATCTTAAACCAACATTTAAACAGTATATAGACGTATACATCTTTATATGGCTTGTTGCACTTCGTTAGTTTTGCCAATAATTTTGAATTTGAAAAAATAAAAACTTTGAGTGGTCATATTACATTTCGATTCCAAATATCATCAGGCCATTATTACAATAATTCAAAATATGGATTTTATCCTCAGAGATAAGTCGTTAATAAAATAATAGCCATAGGCAAGCTATAATTTTGCTGGGGAACACATAAATTGAAAACTAAAAACTATGAGAGAAGTTATAGTTGTATTTGTTGATAATAATGCAGAAATGCATAGGTTAAATCATTCACTGGGAGAGATGTACCTCCAGTCTTCATTAAGATATGCATATGAGAGAAGGAAACTCTGATATTAAAATCTGAGGTCTACTGTATACTCTGTCCTGTGCCAGTCATCTGCACCGACAGAGGTTAGCAGTAATACCAAAAAGTGTAGTTGGTTCTACACAAAGTCTTCACCACTATTTAAAAATTATCTGTGTGGATTTCCAAGTAACTTTGTTATTGTGACAGAACCTTATACGTCGAAATTGATGCGAGAGTCCATTATATATATATATATATATATATATATATATATATGTGTGTGTGTGTGTGTGTGTGTGTGTGTGTGTGTGTGTGTGTGTGTGTGTGTGTGTGTGTGTGTGTGTGTAATAATTTCCACAGCCAACAACTTTAGTGCCCGTTTTCCATGAGTCATGCTCGACAACGCCTGGCGAAAAACAGAAAACACCGGATTATAACGAGCGAGCCAAAACAGAGAACCCAACTCACCTAGCAGATGTTAAAAACTGGAAGAATAAAAAAGAAGTAAAGGAAAGAGTTAAACAAGAATAGAAAAGGAAGGCAGAGTTACATTGAGTTTCTCCAATCAAAACACACACACACACACACACACACACACACACACACACACACACACACACACACACACACAAGGAAACTGAATCCATCCAGGCTGGAAATAATTTGTAAATCCACAGAAAACGACCTCGCTTTTAGCCAGGGAAACCAGCTGACAACTACGAAGAGGAAATGCAAAACATGTCAGCGAAAGTGCATCACAAAAACAACGAAGTGTAAACGACGGTTTCGGCTGGAGGTGCACTCATGACCACTGCAGACAATGGACGTCCTTGCGCCGTGGCACCTTTTTTTAAAGGTCCCATCTCCTGCTAATTACAATTATACGATTATATATTTGTGGGCGTTCGAAATGACAACACACAAAAACCTACGACGAGAGTGCGATATTATGTCGGATCACACTCTCACCGACTGAAAAAACTTTCTCAGGGATATTTGCTAAGTCTCTTAGGAATCCCCGGCAGATCGGAGACCCAAGGCATACAATGGAAGTTGACGAGTCAGTTTTCAATAGACAAAAACAATGTCGAGGGGGTCGTCGAACCGCTCTAAATCTTCGGAAGGATATGACCTTGCTAAGAAGGGGGTTTTCTTCTCGTAGTCCCAAACCATAAATTAGAAACTCTTCTTCTGTTAATAAAAAAATACATACTGTCGGGGACCACGATAGTTGCTGTTTGCTGGAAAGTGTACTGCAAAGTAGGATCAGAAGGGTACGACCATCTTACGGTTTACCACAGCCTTTATTTCATGGACCCTACAACTAGGGCTACCACAAATCATGTGGATAGGAAGGAGGCAAAACAATGAAATAAAAGAGAACGTGGAACAAACCGCGATCTGCTTAACAATTATTTCAGTGAATTTATGTGGAGACAAAAATTCGGAAAGAATCCTTTTGTCTCTATCATAAAGTATATAGAAGAAAGCTACCCGGTTTAGGAACTTCTCCCTCATCCTTCTACATTCCCTAACAACCTTTCTCAGCCTACTTTGTTCCGTTACTTCAACCAGTAGAAAATACAATCCTTAAAGAAGTAGCATATCCTCAGGACACTGCACGTTGCACAAAAAAGTATACGCCTAACCCATAATAGCTGACGACCGCAAAAAAAACAAAAAAAACGAAAAAAAAAACAACTGAATGACGACCGCAAAAAAAAAAAAAATATATACATATAAAAATAATTTTTAAAAGAAGAGAGATTTATTTTGCTACAAAAAATGCTTAAACAAAAAAGTGTTTTATTAAAACTGCAGTCGTCTGCTGCTCAAAACTTTTCTTTAAAAAAAAAAAACTTTTATTACTTCCCACTCCCAAGAAAAACAATTGCCTAAAAAGACAATAAAATAGTAAAATCTTTGTAATTCTTAGGTTTCTGTTTTTGTTTTTATTTTATTTTTTTTATACTTGCATTCGCTTGTTATAGTACGGCTTTTTTTTTTCTTGATTCGCTCGTTATAATCCGGCGTTTTCCGTTTTCAGCCGGGCGTTGCCGAGCGCGACTCACGAAAAACGGGTATACACACACACACACACACACACACACACACACACACACACACACACACACACACACACATATATGTGTGTGTGTGTGTGTGTGTGTGTGTGTTAATGAAGGAATTCTTCTCTCACCAGGTATTTTTTATTTTTTATTTATTTATTTTTTATTTTATCTTATCTTATATATATATATATATATATATATATATATATATATATATATATATATATATATATATATACATAGTAGTAGTAAGTTATAAAATATACATGGCGATCAAACTACACAGAATATTCCGCGTTTCATCCACACTAGGATTCATCAGGCTTATGCGAGGATTTTTTGGTTGTCTCGCGTTTTTATATACGCACTTTCTATTGAGTTTTTGTAAGCCAATCAGCTTTCTAGTTTCTACCGCACCCTTCCTTATCAACCAATGAGCAGGCACTAACAGGACAAAGGCCCAGCTGACCTCTGGTTCACCCGTACCTTTGTGTGTGCTATTTTAGTAGAAATGAAGTAGCCATATATATATATATATATATATATATATATATATATATATATATATATATATATATATATATAGCAATTGAAAATGTAAGCATAAGAAACTAATTTAACATGGCTATTTTAAAAATTTATTTGTTTATGAATCAAACTTTTCAGCCACATAGCGTCCTCATCAAAATAGAAAGAGTTTGTATTTTTTTTCTTTTTCTTTTCTTGCCTATAGGAAAAATAAGATCCGGCGAGATTTTATTCAACGGTGATGTTTTAAATGTCCAAGTTAGGAGATCTATGTGATCGCACATAAAGTGAATTATAAAGATTATTATCTCCGTGATAAAAGTGTTGTTTGAATTTGAATTGAAAATTAAAGTTTAAAAATCTAATTAAACGCAGATATTATTTTTAAATATACAAACATTTATTTATTTATAAATCAAACTTTTCGGCGCCAAAGAGGTAGAAACAGTTTATGTTTTTTTCTTTTTCTTTTATCATCTATAATATAAATCTCACCTGTCTGTTTAAATGTATGTATGTATTCCTAAAACTTTTGATATAGGCGACAGATTTTCACAAGATCAGTATCGTTTTTAAGCTCGACCCTTCGGACGACAAATATCGCAAAATTGGCTAAAAATATTAATTCCTTCACCCTTAACTGGGCACTTTTCTACAGGGACGGATCGCTTTTTTCGCCGATATTTTCGAAAGTCATTCCATCTATTCAATTGACTAGCCTTAATTTAAACCTTCATCACTTCCGGTTTGGCGATGGGCACAAAAGCAAAGACGTCACGTTTATTTTATTTTATTTTTTTCACGTTCTTTTCCTCTTTTGTGGTACGGGGTTGAGCCTGCCTGCCTGCCTACAACCACTTTATTTATTTATTTTTTGCCCAACACACACCTCCAAGCATCCAGGCTATATATATATATATATATATATATATATATATATATATATATATATATATAGAGAGAGAGAGAGAGAGAGAGAGAGAGAGAGAGAGAGGGGGGGGGAGGAAGGGGACAGTTTTATCCCTTTTGTGTGAATGGATCTCTTCTAAAACAAAATCTAAAGTGTCTAGATCTCCCCGTTATTGTTTTATGATATTAAATATTACCGAACATATTTATATATTTTGACTTAAAATACTATTAACTTTATGCAGACAACTAATAAATATTTCACTACTGTTGTTTAATATGTTCCTTCTTAAGGGAAATTTACATTACAGTATGGTGTTCGCTCAGATATAGTCTGTATATTTGCTAATAATTTTATCTTCTCATACTTGACTTATCCGAAATTGTAGACGCAAAGCAAAATCTTCAGATTAGCTGCAAGCTATTCTTCTGTATTTGAAATAAATTTCTACCTTTGATAAAGTAATCACAGTGGGGCATCAAAAGAAAATTTCAGTTCTGTTTGAATTTCGATTTTATTTACTCTCAGATATGTTCTACAAAAGGCGATATATATATATATATATATATATATATATATATATATGTATTGCAATTATGAGGGGAAGACTTTTATGATTCATGATTTAAATTCATGAATCATAAAAGTCTTCCCTTCCTAATTACAATATTTAAATTTTGTATCCCTAAAAACATTATGAAATATATATATATATTTCATAATGTGTTTAGGGATATGTACACATATGTATATTTATATAAAAAACAAAAGAGCAGAAATGAGGATAATCGTCTGCCTTAAACCACTAACCTAGTTCTAAAACAGATCCTTTGTTCGATAAAATGCATGCCCATTGGCTGATAGGAAGGGGCGCGATGGATACTAGAAAGCTGATTGGCTAACTAAAATCCTCAACATATATAAAAACGAGAAACAACCACAAAATTCGCGCATAAGCCTGACGAATCCTATAGTGGGTGAAACGCCGAATATTCAGTGTAGCTTAATCGCCATATATATTTTATAAATTACTAACTAGCTCTACCCACGTATTGAGCACTTTTGAAGTAAATACTTAAAGTTTACGCATAAATCTATACTTTTGTATATTAATTTTATGTGAGTAAATGAAGTAGTTATATATATTATATATATATATAATTTAAATATAAATAAGCATATATATATATATATATATATATGCTTATTTATATTTACATATAAGAATAGTGCTGAAATAACTTAGAGTATTTCATTAAAATTGCATTTAACAACATTGAAGTATGCCATGAACCAAAGGAGCATCAAAACTATCAGAATTTCTGCGAGGACGAATCGTCGGTCAACATGTAGGTGGTTTTAGTCAACGCAGAATAGCAGGAAATTTGGCAATACCCCTTTCTCCTGTTAATAAAATGATCGTACAATTCAAAAAAGAAAACAAAGAGTGCACAAAATCATATCTAGATCGCGCTGGGCTCTCTGAAAAAAAAACCTTGCGTCTTGTGAAAAGAAATGTTGAAGAGGATCCGTCGTGCGAAGCCTCTAACATTGCAACACAAGTTGGTGTCAGTGCCAGAACAGCTGTCAGGTATCTTCATAAGCTAAGCTTCTATGGTATAGCTGCAAAAAGGAAACCTCTTCTTTGTCTTACCAATATCAAGCGCAGAAAAGATTGAGCTTGTGAGATGGTGGAGAGACCTATGACCTTTTGGACCAATGTCATTTTCTCTGATGAGTCACGATTTTATTATTTCTCGACAGTAGAAGGATATGGGTATGGATACAATGCTGAAACATATGGGTTTCTCGGTTATAATATGGGGTGCAATTTGGAATGATGGTTGCTCAGACCTGGTGGAATGCGAGAGAAACATCAATTCTGCTAAATTTGTTTCAATATTACATGAAGTCTCCTACCAATATTCTCAAGTAGTAAAATGAACCAAGTTAACTCCCTATTTATGAAAGACAGAGCTCCTTGTCACTCTGCTAGGTTGACACAACATTGGTTGAGCCAAAATGAGATTAATAAACTTCCATGGCCAAGACAGTCCCTGATATGAACATAATTGAAAACCTTTAGGGCATATTAAACTGAAGCCTTCACAAAAAGAAAAATAACCATCTAAGCCTGAATATTTAGCATTATTGCATCAGACATGGCAAGAAATTCCTCAAGATGATATTTGTCAACTGATCAATGTCATGCCTAGAATGGCTCTAACATTAAAAACAGCAAAGGGAATGTCAACCAAGTATTAGTTATGACCATTTATTTTTCCTTTTTTCCTATAAATTATGTGTTTATTGAAATATAAACTGTTTATACGGGTGTCTATTCTTTTTTGTCATGTCTGTGTATAGTATTTTGACGGATTAGATTGAAAGAAACCAAACTTTCCTACAGCAAGTTTCTTTTTCATCAGAACTTTTAATAAGACCTGAATATTCTTACCCCAAGTCTACAGACGTATATACGAATAATAGATTTACGGATTTTGCCAATTTTCAACTTCATTGATTGGATCTTGTTACTGTCTAAATATATTTTCATACTTGGAAATCAATTTGAATATCTTTTATATATTTTTAGGAAATAATTAACTTTATTAAATATTCCTTGTTTATGAATAACTAGCAGGGTGACCCGACGTGCCCGAGATTGAATGATGGTCAACGAATATTTCACACTCCTATATTTTTATTGTCATCGAAATCCATCAAATCGCCCGAGAGGAAGCTTCACATGCTTCCATGCAGTAACTTAGTCCAAAATATATGTTATTCTACATTGCATTCTAGAGAACCTACTGTTTCTTTTAGAAAATTATTTTATATAAACTTCTTTCCAGTTAACGAAAAAGAACATTAAGAAATTTACGTGCTGGGTTTGAACCTACAGACCACATTATGCAAAAAAAAATTTTTTTAAAGACAGGTAAATTTTCAAGTCTTATAAAATTCTTTGCAGTTAATGAAAAAAAATTAAGAAGTTTACGTGAAGTTTGAACGTACAGACCACGTCATGCAAAAAAAAACAAAAACAAAAAAAAACAAAAAAAAAACACGCTATCAACTTACCCAAAGTAGAATTTTCACGACCTGTTGTTCTATCATTGTTGCTAAGCGACGACATGGAAAAAAATAACGGTTTTGATTATCGATTATCGGTAATTATCGGGGGTATTCTGGGACCAAACTTTACTAAGATCACTCCCAGACTTATACACTAAAGTTCTGTTAATTTTAAGAAAATCTGTTCAGCCGTTTCGGAATCTATAAGGAACGAACTCACACACAAAGACAAAGTTGCATTTATATAATTGTAGAGATAAATGTTGTAAATCATAATTTGAAAAAATTTAATTCCATATAATGATGTTCTATGTCGAATATTAACCCTTTTAATCTAGATAGGAATAATCCGTAAATATAAAAATTTCCATTTTTAAATTTTTAATTTTAAATTCTAAACATATATATATGTGTGTGTGTGTGTGTGTGTGTGTGTGTGTGTGTGTGTGTGTGTGTGTGTGTGTGAAAAGCTACTGACTCCTAACTCTTAAAGTAATGTGCTATTTTTGTATTTTCACCAATTTCTCTTTCTTACTGCATATTTATATTGCTCTTATTAAAAGAATAGGAGATATGATTCTTTAGCTGATTTTTACATTTAGGCTTTTATTTTAAAATGTCTCCATATTAACAAACTACCTAGCTATATTAAGCTTGTTTTGAATAAATTGTGGCGAAGTACGTTAATTTACTGCAATAATATACTACAACAACGATACATGAAAATTGGCTAGTTAGAATTTAATTTGTTAACTTAAACGCTATTTTGGTCCAATTTTAAATTCCGGCTGAGATCATCTTTTATATTAGATTGCTTTTTAAAAGTTTGAAATATATATATATATATATATATTTAAATCAGTTGTAACTGTTTTAATATGTTGTTTAATGCATTTAATCTATTTTATTTTGTGCATACAAACCCTCGTTTTTAGCATTCTTGTTAAACTCCATTAAAACGTGGATTTTCGTTTTTCAGAAAAATATTCTTCTCATAACTCTATCTTTAATAATTCAGGTATATTTATATTTTTGCATATACAAGATGCATTAATAAACTAATTAATTTTGGAACACACATGATAAGTGTAATGAGCCAAATGTGGGTTATATTTAGTTAAATTTAGTTTCGTGCAAAGGAGGGGGGGTAAAAGGAAATATAAGCCCTTCGTGAACATATAGATGCTGTCAAATTTTATAAAATTTAAACAATCATTATTTGACATCAATTTCTCAAAATTTCCGGGTTTTTTTTTTTTTTTAAAATTATTTTGGAATGGATTTTAGGGACATAATACGGGCACAACATCGCATTTAAATATTTTAGATTTGCATTAAATTTAATCCATAGTTATTAGAAACCGATTAAGCAATATTTTCTGAATTTCAGTTTCTTCTTAAGACGCCTTCAGCTTAAGCCTTAAATTTTAGACATTTTCTAAGAATTAAAATAATGTAATGAAATTAGATTAAAATTGGAATGATAATTCTAGACATAAGGTTTAATATTTTTATATCTTGATTTTAATCTTTGTGAGATGGCATAAAGTGGTACAAAATTGTCCTGTTCATGGAATTAATTTTGTCCGTCTTGGGACGGGTATTCTTCTAGTGACCATATAAATGAATGACATTTGTAGATGAACAGCCGAGGTCGAATGATATCTATTGAAAATTTTTTGTAGAGAAATTATGGTTGAATTCCTGGAAATTAATTATTTTTGACGGATTTACTAAACATCTGACAACTGAATGTATGGCTTAAATATGCTTTAAGCTTTGTGACATTCACTGAATCCATCTCATTTGGATGTAAGAAGTTTTGATTGAAAAAAATAATTAGATGCATTGTTGTTGGCCATCTTTATTCATTATGCAGATAGAAATATCTCTCACAAAACATGAGACATCTCTCACAATACATGAAACATCTCTCACAAAACATGAAACAACTCTCACAAAATACGAATACAGGTTGCTCTTCCAAATCCTAAACCATGGAATCGTTAATAAAATTCAAAGTCGTTTCTGCAATCCAACCATATTTGGTGCAAATAAATTTTAGTCTATGCCTGACTTGTCAACCATGTTTCAGTTGACAATATCGAACAGTCTTTGTTTTATCACTGGTCGATGATAAACTAGATATGATGCGCAAAATAACTTTGAAACACACCTTTCTTTTGACACTTTCCTAATCTGGGGCCCTGTCGGTGGGGCATTAGAATACGCCAACTGACCCCCTGCAGAGGGTAAAAGTCCCTCAATGGGGGTCCTGGATATGACCTTAAACTATATCCAGTGGTGAGGCCCCAGCTTGTGGGCTTTGGGAAGTATGGAGCCACCCTTTATTTACCATTGCTCCCAGGTCCACTCTGACCCGGAGTGGTAGTACCTGTTAGGGTCCCAACTATGGGTTTAATAGAAACCGACGTGAAAACAACAAATATATTCTATTAAAAAAAAATTTTCTTCAAAATCTTTGGATTCGGCATTAAATAACTCGAAAAGGGTTGATATGCCGTAAAACAAAAACAACCAACCAACCTAATCTGGGTTGTAAAGGCCCCTTTGAGTTCAGGAATAGTCGGTTGATTGTTTTGATCGATATACTACTACTACTACTACTACTACTACTACTACCACTAATACGACTAATAATAATAATGAGAGATCAATAGTAAGTGGTTGTTGTGATAACGCAAGTTCATCTGCAAAGGTTATTGAAAGAGGTGGAGAGTAATGAAAATCTGGAGAGATGTGCTGTCACTCAGACTCCAAAGAACACCACAAGTTGTTCTCAAAGAGAAATCTTTGATGATGGCCTGTGTGACTACTCCTCATAAGTAAGAAAATAAGTGAGCAAATAAATAATATTAATATTAATAATACTAATACTAATACTACTACTACTACTACTACTACTACTACTACTAATAATAATAATAATAATAATAATAATAATAATCCTACAGATAAAAATCTTGGAAGGTAAGGTGTTGTGAATGAGGATTTCATTCAGGATCATGCCTATTACTGATGATGCAATCACGAAAGTATCCCCACATATCACTGAATGATAAAACAAAAACCGTTAAACATTCATGAATTAAACTTGGTGGAAAAGTCATGCATGAACAGAAGTTAATTTGTATTAAATATAGAAAGTATTAATAATTCGGTGGAGGACATTTTTGTATGGCCACTCTCTACTTTCAATGCACAACAACAACGATATAGACGTGCCATAGGTAGATTTTAGGTGTATAAATGGTGTGTATTTAGTTCATTGATTCTGCTGTCTATCCTCTTAACCATTAAACCACTTTCAGCATCATACAAGGAACATTTCTGATCCTGATTCAGCATAAATAAACTGCATGAAACAAACTTTATGATCTGTTCTTGAGAGTCTGCTGAACGTCTTTCATGTTTTCCCTTTGGCAACTGTTGCCTTTAATCTGAAGCCAAGTCGAGTCAACTGCACGATGGAAAGCATCACAGAAGTATCCATACTCACATAATTCTATTTGAAATGGACAGAAGTCTATTTCTTTTGTGTTAGAAACTCCGAAGAAAATCACAGAATTCCTCCTCCCTCTTCTTCTCCTCCTCCTCCTCCTCTTCATCATCATCATCATCGGTTATATAAAATTAATGTGAATTTAAACAGAGTTAGAAAGCTTTTCATCTGGTTAAATGTTAAGACAATGGAGAAAGGAATATTATATTATAACAATATGACATGAGACGTGTTTGCATGTGTTAGCATATTTGTTTATCTTAATTTCTATGAGTATGTATATTTGTTTGTGTTGGCAGTGAATACCATGCTCGACTGCAGCGCAATAACAGATCCATGATCAGATTGATCTCCAATGTAAATTCTGACCAAACAATGACACATCAGGTCAGTGGATTTCCTGAAAACACGACATTTTCTCAGCATGAAGGTTGTCCCAAGGACAAATCATTTATGATGGCATAATCATGCTGAACATTCATCCTCCCGGATAAATCATTACAGAAGCATAGATCGTAACAAAGTTGACACGCTGAGGAAAATTTGGAAGCAATTAATTAGACAAGGCCATACAGAGTGGATTTTGGAGACCAATGAACTACTGAATGCTGAAATCTGGAGAGAGTGTTTGCGAATGTAAAAAAAAAACTTCTGTCAAAC